>NW_026109861.1:0-12623 GCF_013377495.2 Cygnus atratus
GGACAGTATTTAGGAGTTTTTTGCTTATCTTTGCCTTGTTTCCTGCCAACAAGTTGTACATCCTTCCCTAACGAGTTGTTCGTCCTTCCCTCATCCGTTGGCCTTGAGCGATATCTTCCTTTTTACATCAGGTTCTCATCTACATCCCTGATAATTAGGATATTTTACCACATATGTAGCTAAATATTAATTCAGATACGTTTTAGCATCTTCCCCATCTCAATTCCCCTTTTTCTTCTAAATTAAGTAAATTCCTTTACTTACTACTTATTTCCGGCCCCCTTTCTATACCTATTTGTGAGCGCATATTCCTCTGAAATATTGTAAATATATAGGCAAACAAATATTCCGAAAAATAACAGAACCGCACACGTAGTAAACAATTGTTTTAACCATGTCAAATTTGGTAACCAACTGGTTAGTTTTTCCCATAATTCAGTAAACCTAAGCGAGGTGTCATCCCGTGACACCTCATGCAATAAGTGAGTATGTTTCAATATCCCCTCTAAATCAGTTTCTACTCTTTGGAATTGATCAATATACGTACAGCAACTCTGATTTATTACAGTGCACACTCCCCCTCCCTTCACTGTTAATAAATCTAATGCCATTCGATTTTGTAAAGCCACCTTACTGAGAGATGAGACTTCTACCTGTAGTGCTTTTATCATGTCTGTGTTGGAATTCTCTATCTGTTCTAATTCAGCTGAAATATTTACTATTGCCTTTTCCAATTTGCTTACTCCTAAGCTAGGAATTAATCATCTAATGAAACTATGATATCCTGTAGGTCTTTCTACCAAAGGATTTAGTGGGATTGCTCGAGTTACGCGTTTCCATGGGGACCTTAAGATTCCCATAGGTACTGCAGGCCCATTGTAAAAGGAATTGGGAGGTGCCAAATATCCCCCTATACAGTGACCCTTCCAATTAGGTGGTAAATTCTTCCTTGCCCTCCCATCACCACATAGCCACCAATACCCTGTTCCTAATTTGCACCCACTTTCTGAAGATCCGTCCACCCCTGACTCCTTATCTGGGTCCTATGCTACTTGGATAGTAATGTTACAAAATGACCTTAAATTGGCTAGATTATATCCACCTGCATTTACCATTTATGAACAACCAGGTTCCTGACCAAAGCTAAGCCCCAAATCACACGAGATCTTTTGTTCGCTGCTATCATTGTCCCCCATACATCGACTTTTAACAGTAACATTTCCCCATGCTTGTAAAGCAAATTTCAGTCCCTTAGGGAGGGTATAATTTACCTGTTCCATTCCCCAGCGTTTAGCGGACCACGTCTGATTATTATATAATGCATTAGTCCAGTTTCCTGAGGGTATCCCGTACAGCGGGATTTCCATATTGCCCCTCGGAAGTGCAGTACATATCCAACAGTCATATAAATTTAAGGATTAGGCCACTCTTTCAGTTATGTTTACATACGAGTTTTCCTTCCATGCTTGAGCCGATACAATAATTGCAAGCAATGCCCCAAATCTATACATGTTGCCTTTTCAATTTCAACTTATTTGGTCCCGTCAATCAACGCGAAAGGAGGACTAAGGAGAATCTCCATCCTTTACTGGATGCGAGGGGAAACCTAGTTACTAAGGATGAGGAAAAGGCTGAGGTGCTTAATGCCGCCTGTGCCTCAGTCTTTAGCGGCAATACCGGTTGTTCTCTGGATACCCAGTGCCCTGAGCTGGCGGAAGGGGATGGGGAGCAGGATGTGGCCTTCGCTATTCATGAGGAAATGGTTGGCGACCTGCTAAGGAGCTTGGATGTGCGCAAGTCGATGGGGCCGGATGGGATCCACCCGAGGGTACTGAAAGAACTGGCGGAGGAGCTGGCCGAGCCGCTTTCCATCATTTATCGGCAGTCCTGGCTATCGGGGGAGGTCCCAGTTGACTGGCGGCTAGCCAATGTGACGCCCATCTATAAGAAGGGCCGGAGGGCAGACCCGGGGAACTATAGGCCTGTCAGTTTGACCTCAGTGCCAGGAAAGCTCATGGAGCAGATTATCTTGAGGGTCATCACGCGGCACTTGCAGGGCAAGCAGGCGATCAGGCCCAGTCAGCATGGGTTTATGAAAGGCAGGTCCTGCTTGACGAACCTGATCTCCTTCTATGACAAAGTGACGCGCTTGGTGGATGAGGGAAGGGCTGTGGATGTGGTTTACCTTGACCTCAGTAAGGCTTTTGACACCGTTCCCCACAACATTCTCCTCAAGAAACTGGCTGCTCGGGGCTTGGACTGGCGTACGCTTCGCTGGGTTAGAAACTGGCTGGATAGCCGGGCCCAGAGAGTTGTGGTGAATGGAGTCAAATCTGGTTGGAGGCTGGTCACAAGTGGTGTCCCCCAGGGCTCGGTACTGGGGCCGGTCCTCTTTAATATCTTTATCGATGATCTGGACGAGGGCGTCCAGTGCACCCTCAGTAAGTTTGCAGATGACACCAAGCTAAGTGCGTGTGTCGATCTGCTCGAGGGCAGGAAGGCTCTGCAGGAGGATCTGGATAGGCTGGAGCGATGGGCTGAGGTCAACTGTATGAAGTTCAACAAGGCCAAGTGCCGGGTCCTGCACCTGGGGCGCAACAACCCCAAGCAGAGCTACAGGCTGGGAGATGAGTGGCTGGAAAGCTGCCTGGCCGAGAAGGACCTGGGAGTATTGGTTGATAGTCGGCTGAATATGAGCCAGCAGTGTGCTCAGGTGGCCAAGAAGGCCAACAGCATCCTGGCCTGTATAAGAAGCAGTGTGGCCAGCAGGTCTAGGGAAGTGATTGTGCCCCTGTACTCGGCTCTGGTGAGGCCGCACCTCGAGTACTGTGTTCAGTTTTGGGCCCCTCGCTACAGGAAGGACATGGACGTGCTCGAGCGAGTCCAGAGAAGGGCGACCAAGCTGGTGAGGGGTCTGGAGAACAAGTCTTACGAGGAGCGGCTGAGGGAGCTGGGCTTGTTCAGCCTGGAGAAGAGGAGGCTCAGGGGCGACCTTATCGCTCTCTACAGTTACCTTAAAGGAGGCTGTAGAGAGGTGGGGGTTGGTCTGTTCTCCCACGTGCCTGGTGACAGGACGAGGGGGAATGGGCGAAAGTTGCGACAGGGGAGTTTTAGGTTGGATGTTAGGAAGTACTTCTTTACCGAAAGGGTTATTAAGCATTGGAACGGGCTGCCCAGGGAGGTGGTGGAGTCACCATCCCTGGAGATCTTTAAAAGACGTTTAGATGTAGAGCTTAGCGATATGGTTTAGTGGAGTAGTCAGTGTTAGGTCGGAGGTTGGACTCGATGATCTTGAGGTCTCTTCCAACCTAGAAATCTGTGTCTGTGTCTGTGTCTGTGTCTGTGTCTGTGTCTGACTCCAGGGCACAGCGCAGCGTGGCGTTCTGGCTGGCCAAGTGCTGGTTGGAGCGCTCCAGCTCCTCCTCGATGCTCCTGCTGTCCCTGCAGTGAGAGGAGGCTCATTAGCACCGCTGAGGTGTGTTTTGGGAGCCCGATGATGCCGGTACCTACAAGGTCACGCTCTCTCTTTCGCCGCCATAGCCCTCAAGATCCAATGCGGCTGTGAGCACGCGAGGTCCTGGGAGAGTAGAGAGAGATGGGTCTCTGCATCCATGGAGCCCCAGCAACAAAACCACAGTGCCACTGATGCCGTGAGCATCTGTGAGTCTGCCCCACCGCTCTGAATTGCTGCCCCACTCCTCCAATTGCTGCCCCACGTCTCTCAGTTTCTGCCCCGCTACTCTCCTTTCCACCCCACATTGCGGCGTTATGGCTGGGCGCGGGTGGCTCAGTGGTTTGTGTGCGATTGCGTTTTCCACCAGAGCCTGCACCCCGTGCGCAGGAAAGAAGGAGGTGTCGCTCAGCTGGGACTTCGAATTAGCAGCGCTGCCAGCAGGCGCAGCATGGCTGGAGCGGGCACTGATCTGTTTTCCGGTGCGCACACCTACCGCCTGTTACATCCAGCTCCTCAGCAGGCTGCGATGCCCTGGGGAAAGAAGAGCATTGAGGCGTTGGTGGGAATCAGTGAGCTGGGCACGTGGCACGGCAACTCTCTGCCACACTTCCCACCGGGGCTCCTGAACCAATCGGTGTCAGGGCGCGGAGCCAGAATTCCAGTATTTGGCTCCTGAAATGCCACTGTTGGGGCACGGAAATGTAATTCCATTATCTAGCTCCAGAAACGCCCGGTGTTGGGCTGCAGAGCCCGAATTCCCACGTTGAGACAGGTGTTGCAGGCGCAGAGCTGAAATGCCCACATTTAGCTTGAAACGCCCAGTGTCAAGGCACGGAGCCATAATTCCGTTGTATGCTCCAGGCACGGAGCTGTAATGCCGCCATCTGAAGCACTGCCCCCGCATGCCTCTGTTTCCCCAGGCGCTCACCCGTCCCACTGACAGTGGGCGATCCACTCGCGCATGACGGCGCGGAAGGTGGGCAGATCCAGGGCCCCCCCCGCTGCCGTCAGCTCCAGCATCTGCCTGAGCTCCTGCAGCTGCTGCTCCTCGCCGCTACGCCCCGTCACCCCGCAGGTACTCCACGATGCGCCAGGCTGGCACCGCGCCTGCCATCAGAGGCAAAGCTCACCACACGCCCCGCGTCTCTCGGGCAGCGCGCGCGTCCATCGGGCTGCCTGTGCATCCACCCCTTGGGCTCCAGCCCCCCCGCGCGTCTTCCCGCGGCGTCCCCCAGCTTCCGCGCGCCATTCGGAAGGTGGAAACAGGCAGCACGGAGCGAGAAGGAGGCCACGGGGTGGAATCGGGGTCCCGGCACCGCTACCTGTCTGCTCCGTGTCACAGGCAGCGAAGGCGCAGTCCAGCAGGGACTCCTCCAACCAGCCACCCTCAGCCCCGCCTGCGGGAGGGCAACGGGAGAGGTTACGGGGCCCGACGGGGCGCTGCCTGCTACGGCAGGACGCCATGCGCCCTTTGGGGCCATGCTGGGGCCCCCAGCTCATTCTCTGGGGGGCCGCCTAACGCCCTCTGGGCAACAGGCAGTACGTACTTGCTGCGCTTTCTCTGCTCTCCATGCTCCCACGGCACTGAGGGGACACGGGGGGACCTGCTTCTCCTCACAGCTCCTGACAGGGAATGGGTGCGAGCCCCGCCCACTTCCCGCCCTCTCGGGGAAGGGGGCGGGGCCACGCTCAGCCCCCTCCAGGCGCAGCCCCCGCCAGGGCTTGGAGCAAGGCACCAGCGCTGTGCCGAGCTTGCGAGGCCTCGGGCCTGCAGCCTGCTTGGGCTGAGCTTCTCCGCAGCAGTGGGAGGCCTGGTTTCTCCTTTCTTTAGTCGGAACAGCAGTCAGGCATCTGCCTGAGCTCCTGCAGCTTCTGATGATCAATAAAAGAGTGGCTATGTATTGGCCAAGTAGCAAATGTCAATTGCTATGTAATGCTTTATGCCGTCATTACAGCAGTTGTTATGTGTCACTGCAACTGTATTACAGTAAGAGTCACACAGATTGATGAAGAATTAATTCTGATGGAGCTGAACAAAGTGCCGCGGTGATAGAACTGAAGAAGCACAGCAGTGATGGAACCAGAGCTGGCCTCAACAAGTACAATACAAAACCACTCACCACCTCCTCTGCCCTGAAGGGCTGTTAGGACAAATGGAGCCCAAAGTCATGGACTAAGTGAACTCAACAGACATTTTAGAGGGATGGCCCATAGACTAAAGGAATGATAGCTCTGTGTAGGTTATCAAAAGGCCAGAAAGGTGGTGATTAATTAGGATGTCACAGAAAACGTGGGACCTGAGCATGTTGTAAATGGTATCGAATAAGGGGTGGATATTATCTTGGATATTTCAGATAAACAGTGTTAATTTTCTTGAAAAGTGCTCCCAACGGAAGCTTTGGTACCACTGAACTCCCTTGGGGAGCTTTACGCAACCCCACACAAAACAGGGCTCTTCGCTTTCTCTCTTTCCAAACAACCCTAACCGTTACCCTAACCCTAATATGGGGTTGGGGTTGGGCCTGGGCCCATATAACCCAAATACGGGCCGGAGCCTCGTCCCTAACGCCAACCGCCCTGAAACCCCAACTGCCCTGAAACCCCAACCGCCCTAGCCACACCAAAACCCTTAATCCCCCCCAAAAAAAACCCTCAAAACCCTAAAACCCTAACCCTTAAAACCCTAAGCCTAAAAACTTTAAAACCCTAACCCTAAAACCCTAACCCTGAAAACCAGCCCTAGTGCCCTAACCCCAAAACCTTAAAACCCTAACTCCTTGCCGCCCTTACCCTGAAATCCTTATTCCCCTAAACCCTAACAACTCTAACCACAACCCTAACCCTTAACGTCAACCCCCTAACGCTAATGACAGTCACCTTAATCCAAACCCCAAGTTGCCCCTAACCCCAGACAAGGAACAAAGAAACAAACACACAGACGCAAAGATGAAAACTACAAAACACAAAACCCTGGATACAGGTCCCAAACGCTACAGACAGGCCCCAAACCCCAAACACAGGCCCAAAACACTACAGAAAAGTCACAACCCCAGACACAGGCCCAGAATGCTACAGTTAGGCCCCAAAAGCTCCAGACACATCCCAAAACCAAAATGCAGGCCCCAAATGCTACAGAAAAGCCAACAAACCCAAGATGCAGGCCCCAAATGCTACAGACAAGTCCCAAAATACCAGACAGTCCAAAATGCTATAGACAGGCCCCAAGTCCCAGATGCCAGTACCAAAGGCTTCAGAGAGGCCTCAAAAGCCTAGACAAAGCCCCCAAAGTCTCCAGACAGTCCCCAAACACTACAGACTGGCCCAAAAACCCAGACACAGTCCCAAAAAACCTGAATGCAGGCTCAAAATGCTATTGACAGTCCCAAACACCAGACACATGCCCCAAACACTACAGACAGGCCCCAAAAGCCAGAAGCAGGCCCCAAATGCTACAGCCAGGCCACAAACCCCAGACGCAGGCCACCAACACTACAGACAGGCCCAAAAGTGTGAATATAGGCCCCAAGCACTACAGACAGGCCCCAAACCCACAACACAGGCCGCAAACGCTACAGACAGGACAAAACCGCAGACGAAGTCCCCAAACACTGCAGAAACACCCCAGAAGCATGGACACAGGCCTAAACATTACAGATAGGTCCCAAACTCCAGACGCAGACCCCAAACACTACAGAAAGGCCCCAAAACCCAGACACAGGCACAAAATGCTACAAACAAGCACCAAAAGCCTAGGCACAGGTGCCAAGCGCTACAGAAAGGCCACAAAAGCCCAGAGACAGGCCCCAAACTCTACAGACAGGCCCCAAACCCAAGACACAGACCACAAACGTCTACAGACAGGCCCCAAACACAAGACACAGGCCCCAAAGCCCAGACACATGCCACGAACGCTACAGACAGGACACAAAAGCCCAGACACAGGCTCCAAATGTTACAGAAAGGCCCAAGAAGCCTAGACGCAGGCACAAATACTCCAGACAGGCCCCAAACTCCAGACAGGCCCCAAATACTACAGACAGGCCCTGAACCAGAGACACACACCCAAAATGCTACGGACAAGCACCAGAAGTCTAGACACAGGCTGCAAACACTACAGACAGGCCCCAAGCCTCAGACGCAGGTCCCAAACGTCTACAGACAGGCCGCAAACCCCTAGACGCAGGCCCCAAATGTCTACAGACAGGCCCCAAAGCCTGGGCATAAGCCCCAAAGGCTACAGACAGGTCTCAAACCCAAGACGCATGCCACAAACAGAACCCAAAAGCCCAGACACAAGACCCAAAAACTACAGAAAGGCCAAAAACCCATATGCACACTGCACACTCTACAGCCACACCGCAAATGCAAGATGCAGGCCCCAAATGTCTGCAGACAGGTCCCAACTCCCAGACACAGTGAGATGGGGAAGATGCTAAAACTTATCTGAATTAACATTTAGCTACGTATGTGGTAAAATATCCTAATTATCGGGGATGTAGATGAGAACTGTTATAAATGACTGAGTATCAAATAGGATTACAATCAAAGTTTACAATTTATTAACGAATAGAGGCATGCAAACAGGCACTGTGTGTGCCAGGAGTCTCTGCTCCACCAGGACCACCACCTGTTACGTAAGGTGGCTAGTTTTATGCTCCCAGGCTAATACATATTCATTACTACTTTCTAGAAGAGGCAGGGTTATTATAATTGGTTTCCGGAATCCAAAACCCTCCCAGGGGCGCCTGTGTATCAGCTCTGGTGGTCTCTCGGGGGTCGCTCGGGCTGAAGGCTGGTGGTCTTCCTCCAGGCTTTTGTCCTTCAATTGTCCTTCAGCTCCCCCTTCCTCCTTATTTGGTAGCCTCTGGGCCGGATTTCAGAAACTCTCGCAACATCCCATGCAGTAGTCAGCAGTTTTCCCTAAAAACCCCTTGCTTCTCTTATCACCTAGACTCGGGCCTCCATGTTAACCCTTCAAATCCCTTCATGACACGAATTGCTGGACCCATTCCTTACAGAACCTTATGAGACGCAGATGTAAAAAGGAAGATATCGCTCAAGGCCAACGGAGAGGGAAGGACGAACAACTCGTTAGGGAAGGATGTACAACTTGTTGGCAGGAAACAAGGCAAAGATAAGCAAAAAAACTCCCTAAATACTGTCCAACAGAAGGTCAAAGTCCAGAAAGGATAAAATGTTTAACCTCCTCTTCCTCGTGCCTTCATCCTGAAAAGACCCCTGCCCGCGACCACCAGGCTACATTGCGCAGGCACAAACCAGGAGGACCTAAGGGCGGGGAGTATGGAAATGAGTACTTGGAAGAGGTCCGCCTTTTCGGTGAAAAGAATGGAATATGTATTAGAGCTCATGTAATTGTACAGTATTCATGTATAAAACTGTGAGAGTCGACCGGGAAGGTGCGCACTTTTTTGAGGGAAGCTATTCCCAGTGCGCCCGGTGCACCGCAATAAAGTATACCTACTTTACAACTCTATGGTTGCAGAGTCATTTCTGCGTGTCAACAGGACTCAAAGGCTACAGATAAGCCTCAGAAGTCCAGACGCAGGGCCAACAAGGATACAGACAGGCCCCAAATCCACAATGCAGCTCAAAACACTACAGAAAGGGCTCAAAAGCCCAGACAAAGGCCCCAAATGCAATAGGCACCTAATCCCAGAGGCAGGCTCCAAATGATATGGATAGGCCCCAAAAACACAGGACTCAGGCCCAAACACTATGGACAGGCCCCGAACCCCAGACACAGTCCCAAAAAGCTACAGACAAGCACCAAAAGCCCGGACACAGTCCACAAATGCTACAGGCAGGCCCAAAAACCCTAGAGGCAGGCCATAAAAGCCACAGACAGGCCCCAAACCCCAGATGCAAGCCCAAAAGCCTACAGGGAAAGCCCACAGACGCAGGCCCCAAACGCCCACAGACACGGGCCCCAAACACCCACAGACATGGGCCACAAACTCCAGGACACATGACGAACCAGGCCAAACACTACTGGGCAGGCCCAAACATTACAGATAGGTCCCAAACTCCCAGATGCAGACCCCAAACACTACAGACAGGACCCTAACCCAAGACACAGGCCCAAAATGCTACAGACAAGCACCAAAAGCCTAGGCACAGGCTGCAAATGCTACAGACAGGCTCCAAAGCCTGGACATAGGCCTCAAACCAAGATGCATGCCCACGAACACTAGACAGGCCCCAAACCCCAGACCACAGGCCCTAAACTCTACAGACAGGCCCCAAAAAGTATACCTACTTTACAACCCTATGGTTGTGGAGTCTTTTCCACACGTCAGTTTGGCGAGCCAGGCAGAGGGACTCTGTTCGGCTGTGGAATCAACTGTGGAGCGGACCTCCTAGGCGCACCCCGAGCCTTTTTTTTTTTTCGGAGGAGCTCCTCTCCCAGCCACTCACTGCGGGGATAGAGGAAGATCCTGTGGTTGGGACAAATGGTACACCTTAATAAAGGTAAGCCAATTGGCCGGGGAGGTCGATAAGCCGCATAGAGACGTCTAGCGTGCGACATGAGCCCCGAGGGCATCCTGGGAGGTGGCCGATAGAGCGGCCAAAAAGGATTTGGAGGCCGATAGAGCAGACAAAAGGGGTTGGAGTAGAAGCCGCTATACCCTGGTTCTAGGAACCACAAGGAACCTCCTAAAGATTGTGGAAGAGACAGGAGGAGGGTAAGCGAGCTTTAATGGTAACTGGCATGGTGTTCGCAGCTGCTGGGAGAATAATTCTAATTGGAATAATAATTGTATGTTGTATCTGTAAAGGCCCGGGCATTTGTTGTTAAAGTATTCTTTTAAACATATGTAAAGATATGTAAATATAAGGTAATGTAATATAAGAACTGCTATTGGTGTGTATGCTGAAGGGAACTAAATTTGCCCAGGCATATTATCGGTCCGTCAGGCTTAAATGTCCTCAGTGTAATCGTCTACAGGCAGTTAACTTGGGGTGGCCTGATTTTATTTGTATATATTGTGGATTTTGGAGGGATTTGGATAGACTAGCAACCAGCTTCTGGGAAGACGGTGGAACATTAACTGCTGTAGATTAGAATGGGACAAAGCCAAAGCAAAGAAATCCTGTGGAAAAGCCCCTTAGGATGTATACTAACACATTGGAGGAACATAGAAAGAGGCATTGGGGGGCAGAAGCCTTATATAAACATTTGATCAGAGAAATTGTAGCAAGGAACCTATACACCACTGTGAGACAAGTGACTCAGCAGTGTGACCTTTGCCTCCAGACTAATCCCAAAAATACTCCAAAATTAGAGATAGACCAAATTGGAAAGGGTAATGGGCCTGGACAACAATGGCAGATTGATTTTTCAGAACTCCCAAGAAAAGGGGGGTACCGATATATGTTGGTATTAACTGACACCTTTTCAGGTTGGCTAGAGGCATTTCGTACCAGAACAGCCAAGGCTAGGGAGGTGGTAAGAATATTAATACAGGAAATAATACCACGCTTTGGGGTACCAGCTACTATATCCTCTGACAGGGGACCGCATTTTATCTCAAGAATAGTGCAACAGATCAGTCACCATCTAGGTATAGATTGGCAACTTCATATCCCATATCGCCCTCAGTCGAGTGGCCAGGTAGAAAAGATGAACCCACTTGATCAAAAAACAGATTGTCAAGTTAGGACAGGAAGCTAATCTGGCCTGGCCTCAGTCTCTTCCTCTGGCTCTCTTACGCATAAGAACGAGACTGAGAGTGAAGGAGGGACTGAGCCCTTTTGAAATCCTGTATAGATGACCCTATGGAATACAGAAGGGAATGTCCACACAAGCCGGAGACAAAATTATGACCTCCTATATGGTGGCATTAGGGAGACAACTAGACAAAATTGGAAAACATGTAGCTGGAACCCGGAGTAGGGGTTTGGACGGACCTATATACAATGTACAACCTGGAGATTATATACATGTAAAGTCTCTTGCAGAAAAGACTCTGGAACCCCAATGGAAAGGACCCTTTCAGGTGCTCCTTACATCATACACCACAGTTAAGATTAAAGAACAACCTGCTTGGATTCACCACACAAGAATTAAGAAATCAATGTGAGGTCTGTGGACACTTGAGATGACACAGACACAGATTTCTAGGTTGGAAGAGACCTCAAGATCATCGAGTCCAACCTCCGACCTAACACTAAGTACTCCACTAAACCATATCGCTAAGCTCTACATCTAAACGTCTTTTAAAGACCTCCAGGGATGGTGACTCCACCACCTCCCTGGGCAGCCCGTTCCAATGCTTAATAACCCTTTCGGTAAAGAAGTACTTCCTAACATCCAACCTAAAACTCCCCTGTCGCAACTTTCGCCCATTCCCCCTCGTCCTGTCACCAGGCACGTGGGAGAACAGACCAACCCCCACCTCACTACAGCCTCCTTTAAGGTAACTGTAGAGAGCGATAAGGTCGCCCCTGAGCCTCCTCTTCTCCAGGCTGAACAAGCCCAGCTCCCTCAGCCGCTCCTCGTAAGACTTGTTCTCCAGACCCCTCACCAGCTTGGTCGCCCTTCTCTGGACTCGCTCAAGCACCTCCATGTCCTTCCTGTAGCGAGGGGCCCAAAACTGAACACAGTACTCGAGGTGCGGCCTCACCAGAGCCGAGTACAGGGGGACAATCACTTCCCTAGACCTGCTGGCCACACTGCTTCTTATACAGGCCAGGATGCTGTTGGCCTTCTTGGCCACCTGAGCACACTGCTGGCTCATATTCAGCCGACTATCAACCAATACTCCCAGGTCCTTCTCGGCCAGGCAGCTTTCCAGCCACTCATCTCCCAGCCTGTAGCTCTGCTTGGGGTTGTTGCGCCCCAGGTGCAGGACCCGGCACTTGGCCTTGTTGAACTTCATACAGTTGACCTCAGCCCATCGCTCCAGCCTATCCAGATCCTCCTGCAGAGCCTTCCTGCCCTCGAGCAGATCGACACACGCACTTAGCTTGGTGTCATCTGCAAACTTACTGAGGGTGCACTGGACGCCCTCGTCCAGATCATCGATAAAGATATTAAAGAGGACCGGCCCCAGTACCGAGCCCTGGGGGACACCACTTGTGACCAGCCTCCAACCAGATTTGACTCCATTCACCACAACTCTCTGGGCCCGGCTATCCAGCCAGTTTC
>NW_026109862.1:0-12000 GCF_013377495.2 Cygnus atratus
AGAGGAACCTGGGGATTGTGGTGAGCAACAAGTTAACCATGATCCCGCAGTGTGTCTGTGTGGCCAAGAAGGCCAATGGGATCCTAGCCTGCATCAGGAGGAGGGTATCTAGCAGGTCGAGAAAGGTGATTCTCCCCCCCTACTCAGCTCTGGGGAGGCCACACGCAGAATGTTGTGTCCAGTTCTGGGCTCCCCAGTACAAAAGGGACATAGAACTCCTAGAAAGGGTCCAACGTAGAGCCACGAAGATGATTAAGGGATTGGAGCGTCTGTCCTATGAGGAAAGACTAAGAGAGCTGGGCCTGTTTAGCCTAGAGAAGAGGAAACTGAGATATTGAGATTGAAATCTTATCAATCTCTACAGATACCCAAGAGGACAATGTAAAGAGGATGGTGCCAAACTCTTCTCAGTGGTGGCCAGTGATAGAACAAGGGGTAATGGGTATAAATTGAACCACAGGAGGTTTCATCACCATATGAGGAAGAACTTCTTTATGGTTCGGGTGACAGAGCACTGGAACAGGCTGCCCAGAGAGGTTGTGGATCCTGTGTAACATGCTCTAGGTGACCTTGCTTGAGCGTGGGGCGGGGGGGGGGGGGGGGGGGGTGGTGGTGCAGATGATTTCTGGAGACCCCTTCCAACCTCAACCATTCTGTGATTATGTGATTCTTTGATCTTGCCTGTTGAGCTCAGATATGTCCCTCAGATGTGCCCCTTCTGCCCCCACTGGCATCACCTGGACTCCTGCATTCATCACATGAAGAGGACATGGGCAAGTTTTCCATAACACATTCATGTTAAAACATAATGGAATTTCTTGGCAAACTGAAAACAGATATAGAACTGTATGTAGATCCTCTCTGTTGGAATTTAGCATGAAAGGTCTCCAAAAGTACCAAAGTACCTTAAAAAGTGCAGCTTATGGTCAGGTATTGATTGTGGCGAGCTTGTCTACATGAGAATATGTGGTAGGAGCCGCTGCTAAGGAATGCCACTTAGCTAAACTTAGAATAGTTCATTTGGAAGGGACCTTCAAAGATCATGTAGTACAACTGTCTTTCCTCTCAGGACTAACCAAAAGTTAAAGCATGTTATTGAGGGTACTGTCCAAGTGTCTCTTGAACACTGACAGGCATGGGGCACTAAGCACCTCACTAGAAAGCCTGTTCCAATGTTTGACCACCCTCACATTTTCCTGCCCGGATGCGATCCTGCGTGGATGTGACCCTGGGTAACATGCTCTAGGAGACCCTGTTTGAGCAGGGGGTCAACTTATTTCTAGCCGGGTCTTGGCCTTCCTGCATTCTCTGACAACGTCACTATATTCCACCCAAGTGATCTGTCCCTTCTTCCACATCATGTATGCTTTCTTCTTCTAAGTTTTCCCAAGAGCTCCTTGCCCATCCATGCAGGTCTCCTGCCCCCCTTGCTCGACTTTTTTCTTGTAGGGATGCACCGATGGTGAGCTTGGAGGAAGTGGTGCTTGAATGTGGAAGCGGTGCCAACTCTCCTAGGCCCCCTTTCCCTCTAGGGTCCTGGCCCAGGGGATTCCTCCAGTTAGGTCCCTGAAGAGGTCAAAGTTAGCTGTCTTGAAATCCAGGGTTGCGGTCCTACCTTTTGCCCTGCTTCCTCCTCTCAGGATCTTGAATCCCAACATCTTGTGATCACTGCAGCCGAGACTGCCCTCAACCTTCATGTATCCAATTAGACCATCTCTGTTTCTTAGCACCAGGTCCAGCAGTACCCCTCTCCTTGTTGGCTCATCTACCACCTGTGTCAAGAAGATATCTGCAATGTTCTGCAGTAACCTCCTGTTCTGTTTGTTCTGAGCTGTGTTGTCTTCCCAGAAAATACTGGGGTGCTTAAAGTCCCCATAAGAACCGGGGCCTGTGAACGTGAAGCAACTCACAGCTGCCTGTAGAAGGAAGGCCTCATCCACTTCCTCTAAGTAAGCAAGTAAATAAAGAAATAAATGCAGTGCTAAGGTTTAACAACTTAAAAAGATCTGCTTTGCGTAGTAGCAATTTATAAAGGGCTTAAGTTCCAAAATGACCAACTATGAGGTATAAAGTTGCCTCGCATATAATTATGGGTCTTATGACTATATGAATTCACTGACACATTTTTTTTTTTTTATTTGTTCATCCAAAAAAGACCCAACATATTTTTATTGCAGTAGGCAATACAGACAACATAACACTTCCGTTTCTTGTTTAAGGTCTATTTCTGCAAACGATAGCTACCCATGTGAAAATAGATCTGTGCACATACGGTAAGCCAATATCTCTAGAAATGTTGAAGTCAAAATGATTGAAAAAGATCTCATGCCTTTTAAGTTGGTGCTATTGAACACTCAAGGCCTCTTAAGTTTACCTAACTTCCTTGCAACTTCAGTCTTCTCTCTACCTTCCACAAATATCAACAGGGTAAAAATAGATTTTCCAGAAGCTTTTTATCAATTAGTGTTAGATTTACTTTGACCCAGATTTTAAATTGATTAATCACTTTCTTTCTGGATACATCCATCTTTGCAGTTTCACCTTCTAATGCATTATGCCCGGCAGATGTTTAGCATAAGAACTAAAAATAAAAAATAAAATTTAAAAAAAAAAATGCAGTTTTAACATTTTGAAATTAGAAACTTGCGCAACCATCTAAAACATTTTCAAAGCATTCCACAGAAACAAGTTCCTTGAATCTTTTTAGGTTCAACATTGTCATGAATAAACACTGTGTTTGGGATGAGATCCAGTTTTCTCTTCAGATGAAGTCTAAAACCAGTTAATTTAATGAAGAAATCTTTCTTTATTTCTGGTCTGAACATTCACTGGCCCAACTTTGTACCATTCCCATGCATTCTGTCATTGGTTATCAGGAAGAAAAAAACAGCACCTCCCTCTCCACTTCCCTCCTCATAAAGTTGTAGAGACCAATGAGGTCGCTTCTGAGCCTTCTCTTCTCCAGAGCAGACAACCCTAGTGCCTTCAGCCTCTCCCCATAAGACGTGCCTTCCAGCCTTTTTATGAGCTTTGTTGCCCTACTCTGAATGCTTTCAAGAACCTTAACACCTTAATATCCTTTGTATACTGTGGAGGCCAGAGTTATACCCAGTATCCAAGGTGAGGCTAAAACAATGCTAAATATAGCAGGAGAGTCATCTCTTTTTATCGTTTGGCTATGCTGTGATTAATGCATTATAGAATGCAGTTTGCCTGTTTGTCTGCCAGGGCATGCAGCTGAATCATGTTGAGCCTGCTGTCAACCAGAACCCCCCAGATCCCTTTCTGCTGAGCAGCTCTCCAGCCACTCAGTCTACTGTCCACTCTGGGGCAGCTTTTGGATTCTTCTCACAGAGGCCACCCCTGCAGTCCCCTTACTACCACACTCTTGACACGTAAACCCAAGAAAACCCCTTTAAAGCAGGGTACACTGCTAACTAACTCCCTGAGAAGCTTAAAGTTTGCTCACTTAAAGTCCATGGTGACAACTCTGCTGACCTTCTCATCCTTACACCAAAAATTTTGTACTCAACTTTTTTGTACATCATCTCTCAATGTTTTGTACATCATCACTCAATTTTGTGTACATCATCAGTGTGACCAAGACAGCTAACTACCATCACCTCTCCCACAAGGCCTTCCTGTTCTCAAACAACACATCCAAGAGGGCTGCTTTCCTAGTTGTCTCACTTAGTACTTGTGACCGGAAGTTATCTTCAACTTGCTTTAGGAATTTCACAGCCTTACTCATCACAGCAGTATGATATTCCCAGTTTATGTCTGGGAATTTGAAGCCTCCCATAAGGACGAGGGTGACCAATCCAGAGATTTCCACCAGTTGCCTATAGAATAGTTTATCTGTGCTGTTGTCTTAGGTGTGCGATCATTAGTAAACACCCACAGTAACGTCTGCATTTTTATCCGTCCCCTTAACCCTCACCCAGAGGCTCTCTACCACATCATCCACAACAGCAATGGCTGTACAGTCTAATCTCTCCCTTATGTACAGCTTCCTATCCCTTCTGAACATCTGATAGCCCTCCATCCCAGCATTCCAGTTGTGGAACTAGTCTCACAAATTCTCACTAATACCAATGATCTCATAATTCTGGGGAAGGATCAGAGCTTCCAATTTGTCCCCTTTGTTCTCTATTCTGTGTGCATTAGTACACAACCATTTCAGATGTGCTCTTCAACCCTCAAGCACTCCTTGGAGCAGTATAGATGCTCTCATTAAGCTTGCCTCCTTCAGGCAGTGCTGCACCATCCCTTGGCGTAACCTTAGTCTTCCTAATTGTATTCCCCCTTGCTGATCGATCCTAGTTTAAAGCCCTCTCAATCAGCCTGGCCAGGGAAATGTAACATAGGTCCAATCATTTTAGTTGTTTTCTTTCAGTGGAGGCTGAAATGGAGCTATATGGCAAACCTGTAAGAAGAGGTTCAGCTGATCATCTCTTCTGTGCACTGTCCACTACAAACAGGATACAGGACACAAAAAAATGCAAAATAGATACTGGAAAAAAAAAACAACAAACAAACAAAAACAAACAAACAAACAAACAAAAAACAAAAAAAAAAAAACAAAAAAAAAACTTTCATCTGCAGATTTTTTTTAAGACTTTTTTTTTCTTTCTATTTTTCTCCAGAAAAAATACACTTAAATGAGCTATCTTAGACAATATAAGATCAATAATCTGAACGTCTAATATTTCAGAAGGTTACGTTTACATGTTCCATTCATCTCTTTCCAAATACCACCTTTGAAAACACCTTAGGAGTAGTAATGAGTTTTAGGAGTTCTTATAGTTGGTTCAGTCATAAAAATTTAAGGCACTTTATTTTTTAGGCAATGATTTCTGAAAACAAAAAGGGATAATGTCCATCACATATACTGTGATAAATGTATTGCAGAATTCCAAAAAACAGTGTTTCACAGATAACATTCCTGTTGTAATTCTAGCATCCTGGAGTACTGATCTTTTATCAGTTTATTTGATCACTTTGGAAATGATGACATCACAAAAGTCGGTGCAATGAAACCAAATTCATATTCATCCGCTACCTCTGGTTGTTAATGGACTCATTTTAGGCAGTTGTGATGGGACGTAGGAAAAAGCTCCTTAAAAAGAGAAAGAGTCCAGCCACAGAATGAGTCTGTGATGTAGCAGCTGTTCAGGGAAACACATCAAAAAGTGACACAATGGCTGTCTAATGGAATGCATGGAACAAAGACCTTGAGGGTCCTTCTTAAATACAACATGAATTTACCAAACCTACCTTTTTCTGATCGTTAGCTCTAGAAACTAATAAAACTTTCTGCACGTATAAGACAGCTAAATTTTTCAGTGAACTGGCCCTGTTTAAGCAAGTTCTCCCTGGGATTAAAACTATATGTGCATCTGTAGCAACTAATACTTGAGCATTTAAATAATCATAAAAACAGTATACCTATAAAATGTTTTCCTGCTTGAAGAACAGGAAAAAAAAATAAATAAAAGAAAGAAGAGACACTATGCATCTGTGTTCATTTGTAACTGAATATCTGTGCAGGCTCACAGAAATTCCAAAATATGCTATTTACATATTGTTGAGCGCAGTATGGTACTGGGTTGAAAAGACAGTAATATTGTTTCAACTTTTGACTAAAGTATATTATGTTATGTAATTTAGTTAATCTTGCGGTACTTATACCAGAGTTAAACAAACAAACAAACAAACAAACCAACAGTGCAAGCCACCAATCCAATTGCTATCATTCTTGCTAGATGTGAGAAATAGAGGAAATTTTGGTATTTAAACTTTAGAATTGTTATACTTTAAATTTGTATATATATATATATATATATATATTAATTATTTTATTTTTTTTTCCATCACTTATGTTTCTCTTTTACAACATCAATAACAGGAAAATATATGGCTTTCCTTTACCATGTATCTATTCTAATTTCAGACAGCTTTCTTGGTTTGATCCTGTCTTAAATCCTAAATGGAAAGGAATCTGCGGTGTTGCTAAGGGCTCTAGGGAGTCAAAAATACCCTCAAGACATATTTCAAACTATATTTTGTTTACCATCCCTTGTTGATGTTTTAATTTCCTCAGTGACAACGACTTAGTTCACTGGAGTGAAGATGTACTCACAGTTAGAAAAATTAGCTGACCACTTAAGGCTTTATTGAGAACTTTAGTTTGCATGATTCTATACTTCCAAAATCATTTTCACAAATACTAGCTTGATAAACTTGTACAAGAAAAAGTAAAGCAGAGCTTCTCTTACAGTTCTGTTGCTCCAGAAGCTGTCTGCTTTTAACAAAACCTAGAATCTGTTCCAGAGGCAATCAGTCTCATGGGACTAATTAGCATTATTATCGACAAGAGCAAAAATATTTTCTTAAAAAGGAGGATTAAATTCTTCATCCAGGTTATTCCAAATGAAAAATAAATAAATAAATAAATTTAAAATTGCACAAAATGTTTTATTAGATTTGACTTAAAATTAAATAGTTGTCCCATGAAAACACTGCCACCTTAAACCATTTTTTTTTTTTTAATCAAATTTTCATTTCAGACAGACACTGGCTTTAAAAAATTGTTCTGTCTTTTTTTTTTTTTTTTTTTTTTTTTTTTTTTTTTTTTTAAATTCGGTTGATCATTCTGGGCAAGATTTCACAAGGTAGAATAACTCCACCCCCTATTTTATCAAGATTATAGTATCCTTTTAATTTTAGTTTATTATAATATGTTACAGCAACATTTTGTTGTTGTTTCAAACAAATCTTTATGTGATTTCTAAGTTCTGACAAACTGTATTGAAATTAGTGTTTCAATAACTACGTATATTTTCAAATGCTACTTTTATGTTAAGTAGCTTGAGGGCAATTCACTTCCCGTAAAACAGAGTTAAATGACTCTTGCTCTGTTACTGTGAGCGATAGGACAATTAATAGTACCAATGTTTAGAAACTTTCACTGGTGTTTGAATTATCCCTTCTCCAAAAAATTAAGTAGATCATACATCAGAGAAATTGCACACTGTTTGCAAGGCCAGGTAGATTTTTTGCCATCAGCTATACAGATCATATTGAACACACATTCTGGCCAACAATTGGGATTGCAAGCTTTTCCTTTGCTCATTGCTTTTTCTGAACAGATTTTGAGGTTTATAATCAGAGATCTGTTTTTAATTTTCCTGGAGAGTTTCAAAAAGTAGCAAATATACTCCCTCCAACCTTTTGGGAACAAATGTGTAGGAATGTGCAGAAATAGTTTAACATCATCTTTTACACACAAAAAAGCAAATGAATGTCTTCATACAAAACTTCCAAACATACACTCCTCAGAGACAGAGGTGTTAAGGTCACAGTGAAATAGCCAAAGAGATTGTTATTGATGAGCTTGCTTTGTAAGTTTTGCATATTTCCACAAAAACTCTATCACCATCATATGCTTTCAAATTTAATGCTTTGCAAAGACCGAATATCCTAAAGTCAAGACAGAAAATATGAGTAGAGGAAAATAAAAGACAAATAATTTTACCCTAAACTGACACTTTTTGGTGTGACAGACCACCACAGGTAAGAGTGAAGAAGCTTAGGTTTGCAGCATCTTTACAGATGGTCCTTCAGATCACTAGAACATTCTGAAAGTAAGCCCATTTCAGCAGCATTGGACTTTTATTTCATCCTTATATCCTTATCCATGTGTAAGAAGTCAAGCAGGCAGGGCAGGAAACCAGCATGGCTGACAGGGTACCTGATGGTCAAACTGAGGTGTAAGAAGGAAATGAACAGGCAGAGGAAGCAGGGTCTTGTGGCCTGGGAAGAGTACAAGGGCAAATTTACAGGATGAATCTGGTGGTCTTCTATAACGGAGTGACTGCGTTAAGTCGACAAAACTAATAGGTGTCATCTACGTGGACTTCTGTAAGGTTTTGACGTGGTCCCTCATGACATCCTGATAGCTATATGGATTTGAAGAGTGGGCCATTCAGTGGATAAGGAATTGGCTTGAAGGCTGCACCAAGAGAGTTGTGGTCAACAGCTCTATGTGGAGGTGGAGGATACTGAGGAGTAGTGTCCTTCTGTGGTCTGTCCTGGGACTGACACTGTTTAACAATTTTATCATTCCCATAGACGGTGGGATCGAGTGCACCCTCAGCAGGTTTACAAAGGACACCAAACTGAGTGGAGCAGTTAATACAACAGCAGTAAGGGATGTCATCCAAAGGGACCTGGAGGAGCTAGAAATTTTGGCCCATGTGAACCTCATGAGGTTCAACAAGGCCAAGTGCAAGGTGCTGCAGCTGGGTCAGAGCAATCCCAGACATGAGCACAGACTGGGAAAAGAACTCATTGAGAGCAGCCCTGCAGAGAAGGACTTGGGGGTTCTGGCAGATGAAAAGTTTGACATGGGCCAGAAGTGCACGCTTGCAGCCCAGAAGGCCAACTGCATCCTGGGCTGCATGAAGAGAGGAGTGGCCAGCAGTTGGAGGGAGGTGATTGTCCCTTGTGAGGCCTCACTGTATGGAGTGCTGTATCCAGGTCTGGAGCCCCCAGCACAAGGAAGATGTGGACCTATCAGAGGGCCACAAAGATGACCAAAGAACAGGAGCACCTCTCCTATGAGGAAAGACTGAGACAGCTGAGGATGTTCAGCCTGGAGAAGAGAAGGCTCTGGGGAGACCTCATTGTGGTCTTTCAATACTTAAAAGGGACTTATAAAAGAAAATGCTGAACAACTTTTTACATGGGCAGATAATGGCAGGACAAGGAAATGGTTTTAAACTAAAATAGGAGAGATTTTGATTAGATGTTAGCAGGAAATTCTTCACTCAGAGGGTAATGAGGCCCTGGAATGTGTTGCCCAGAGAAGTTGTGGATGCCCCATTCCTGGAAGGGTTTAACGACAGGTTGGATGGGGCCCTGAGCAACCTGAGCTAGTGGGTGGCATCCCTGCCTATGGCAGGGGGATTGGAACTAGATGATTTTTAAGGTCCCTTCCAATTTAACCCATTTCATGATTCTGTGATGATATTCCTGACATAAAAACTTGTTATTTCTTAATATATCTATATAGTATCTGGAGGGAAAAATACTACAAAGTGATCAAAAACCAGGACAATCGTAAAACACATTTCTTCTGATTTGAAATCAACCCTATCCTTCAGTATCTGAGTAGAAATAATGGAGCCTTTTAAACATATTTGGCATTTAGAACCTTTATTGATTTGTTTAGGTGCCAGCAATGGACAAGGCACACCAAGTGTTAATAATCAGTGGTTCCTTTACAACCTAGAAAATATTTGAAACGCAGTGCATTACCCAGTCTATTTATTTATTTATATATGTATATATTTATCTATTTATTATTTCTCTGTAGGTGAAGAACCACACTCTTGCTGAAAAACCTTTACCTGATATCCGCCCCAAATTTCCCCTGTCACAGCTTCATACTGTTCCCTTGGGTTCTACTGCTAGCCACCAGAGAGAAGAGATCAGCTCCTGCCTCTCTGCTCCACCTTGTGAGGAAGCTGTAGGCCACCATGAGGTCTGCCTTCAGTCTCTTCTTCTCTAGGATGAACAAACCAAGTGACTTCAGCTGCTCCTCATACATTTTGCCTTCTAGACCCTTCACCATCTTTTTAGCCCTCCTTTGGATACTCTAATATTTTTATGTCCTTTTTATACTGCAGTGCCCCAAGCTGTACTGGGTACTTGAGGTAAGACCCATGAGGGCACCATTGCAGAGTACAGCAGGACAGTCACTTCCCTCAACTGGCTAGCAATGCTGTGCTTGATGCTCCCCAGAATATGATTGTTCCTTCTGGCTGCTAGGGCACACTGTTGATTCATATTCAATTGCCTTCAATCAGATCCTTATCTGTGGTGCTGCTCTCCAGCTTCTTGTCCCCCAGTCTGTATGTACACCCAGGGTTGCCCTTTGCCAGTTGCAGAATCCAGCACTTGCTCTTGTTAAGTTGCATATTCGTGGTGATTGCCCAGCTGTCTAATTTGTCAAGATCTCTTTGCAAGTCCTCTCTACCCTCAACAGAGTAAACCACTCCTCCAAACTTACTGTCACACACAAACTTACTCAGAACACCTTCTAGTCTTACGTTCAAGTCACTTATGAAAACACTGAGGAGAACTGGCCCTAAAATAGAGTCTTGTAGTATCCCACCACTGACTGGCTGCCAGCCTCATGTAGCCTATTTACTATAACCCTTTGAGCCCTACCTATCATCCAGTTTTTCACCAATCATATTTGTACTCATCTACTGACGTGCTGTCCATTTTGTCCAGAAAGATACTGTAGGAAACAGTATTGAAAGTTTTATGTAAATCCAAAAAGATATCATCAACTTGTTTACCTTGGTCAACTAGACAGGTGACCTTGTCAAAAGTAAGTTAAGTTTGTTAGGCAGGACTTTCCCCTCTTGAGCCCATGTTGGCTGTGACCAATGACAATATTGTCTTTCAGGTGTTGTTCAATAACTCCCAGAATAGTCTTCTACCAGAAACAGATGTGAGACTGACAGGCCTGTAAATACTGGGGTCTTCTTTCTTGCCCTGCTTGAAAACTGGGACATCAGGACTATGGGGGGCCTGTAGCCCATCATCATCGTTGAAGACAGGGGCAAAGAGGGCATTAAATGTCTTTGTTTTTCCTGTGTTCCTGTTTGTGAAGAGGTCCCTCATCAAATAATGGACCAGTGTTTGTTCTGGTCCTCTTTTTGCTGTTATTGTATTAAAACAAAACAAAACAAAACAGAACACCACAACCACCACCACCAACAACAAAATGTTTTTTATTGTCCCCAACAGTAATGGCCAGATTCAACTTTTACTGAACCTTAGCCACATGAATCTTCTCCCCACAATGGCAAACACCGTAGTTCGCCCATCGTGCCTGACCTCACTTCCAGTGACCATAACTTTTCTTTTCCTACCTAAGCTCTAGAAGAAGATCCCTACACAGTCAAGCTGACCTTCTGCCCTGCCTTCTTGACTTCTGACATTTTGGAATTGCCTGTTGCTGTGCTCTTAAGAGGTGGTACTTAAAAAAATCACCAACACTGACGGCCCCCAATGCCTTCAAAAGTAGTTGCCCAAGGTGCCTTACTAACTTGTTCCCTGAGCAGTCTGAAGTCTCCTCTCCCCAGGTCCATGTTGAAGTTCTGTGTCAGCTTTCCTCTTATTAGCAAAAATTTTCAACACGACTACTTCATGGTCACTATGGTCACGGCAGCCACCAATTGGCACTCCGTCTGTGAGACATTCTCTGTTCACAAGCAACAAGTCTATGAGGGCACCTTTCATAGTCATCTCCCTTAGTACCTGTACCAAGAAGTTAACATCAAGGCAGTTTAGGAATATCTGCTGTGTAGTATTCTTATTTTCTATCTGGGAAGTTGAAGTCACCTACAAGGACAAGGACAGCTGATCTAGAGGTATTTCTCAGTTCCTTAACAAAAAATTCAGCCATGTTATCATCCTGGCTGGCTGGTCTATAGTAGATTCCCACAATGATATCTGCTTTATTTTCTTGTCCCTTAATCCTTATCCAGATGCTCTCACCCATGTAATCACCAGCTGCGAGCTCTGTACTGCCCAGCCCCTCCATTACATACAGTGTCACCCCCCTACTCTCCCTCTCCTGCCCTGCCTGCCCCTTCTGAAGAGCCTGTAATCATCCATCGTAACACACCAGTCACATAACTCTTCCCATCAGGTTTCACTTATGCCAATGACTCCATAGCTCTGGGACTGAGCTAAGGCTTTTAGTTCCTTTTGCTTTTTTCTCATGTTGAATGTGATGGTGTAGAAACATTTCGAATGTGCTTTATTGCATGCAGAGTACCTCACACATAAGGCTAAAGAACCTTACTAGCATGCAGTCTTTCAGATTTTGGCTTGCCATGCCATAGCTTATCATCAGTGGGCTTGTTTTTATCCCTTTCCCCTTTCAAATTTAATTTAAAACTCTATTAATCCACACTG
>NW_026109863.1:0-12000 GCF_013377495.2 Cygnus atratus
AGGAGAGCTTGAGGATCTGGGGGATTTCACAGAAGAACTGGTCAATAGCATTGCCTTGGCAGAGGGGCACAGAAAATGTATTAGCAGTGTGCAGCACAGCAGTGAGAACCCCACTGCCCCAGGCAGCTGCTGCCATCTGGGCACAAGCTCTGCTGTCAATCAGGGTTCCATAGTACAGAGGGTAGCAGATGGCAATGTAGCGGTCATAGGACATGACAGTGAGAAGATAAAACTCTGCTGATATCAGGAAGACAAATGAAAAGACCTGTGCAGCACATCCTGAATAGGAAATGGCCCTGGTGTCCCAGAGAGAATTGGCCATGGCTTTGGGGAGAGTGGTGGAGATGCAGCCCAGGTCGAGGAGGGCGAGGTTGAAGAGGAAGAAGTCCATGGGGGTGTGGAGGCGGTGGTCGCAGGCCACGGTGGTGAGGATGAGGCCGTTGCCCAGAAGGGCAGCCAGGTAGATGCCCAGGAAGAGCGCGAAGTGCAGGAGCTGCAGCTCCCGCTTGTCTGTGAATGGCAGGAGGAGGAACGCGGTGATGGAGCTTCTGTTGGACATCTGATCCTCCCGGACAACAGGGACTACCCAAGAAAGAAAAGAGGGATAAATTAGGAGAGACATCTCTGAGGAAGACCTACCCCAGTTCTCATTGAATCCCCCCTACAGTTACTTTCCCCTTTCTGAGGCCTTCCTTGAGCTCTGGTTGGTGATGGATGAGGGTGCCTTTGGGAGCAGGGGGTTCTGCCGTGGGCACTGAAGGAGTCAGGCCTCCCTTACAGCTCTAGGTAAATAAGAACCAGTTGTGATCTCTGCTTAAATCTCTCTCTGATCTATGTAGCATTACTGTCAATACTCTTGACTGCTGAAAAGCATTTGTGGTTTAGTTTCTTCCAGCTGCCTATGTC
The DNA here is from genome assembly GCF_013377495.2 of Cygnus atratus. Taxonomy (NCBI): domain Eukaryota; kingdom Metazoa; phylum Chordata; class Aves; order Anseriformes; family Anatidae; genus Cygnus; species Cygnus atratus. The sequence goes on from NW_026109863.1 coordinate 907, forward strand.
ACACTCAGAAGCATTTTTTGAGGGAAGAAAACCCTGGCATTTGTAAGGTATTGCAGCTGAGATCTTGTGAGTCCCAGGAGGCAAAGGAACTGTCCTTAGTGCAGTGAGGACATCCAGTCTTTCCATCCGTCCTGGTCTCAGCCAGAGTCCTCAAGGGCTTGGTCTAGTTGCCCACAAGGAGCTGTCCAATTACTGTGGCCTCAGGAACTCCCTGGACAGAGATTCAGCTGCTGTTGTTGGAAATTTAATCCACCTGGGAATGGGGATCTGCTGCCTCTGAATAGGGAGGCCTGTCCAAGGAGGAAAAACAGTTAAAATGCTAGGGTAGACCTCTGTAAGGAAAACCTACTCCATTTCTTGTAGTAACCTGAAAAAAATTGCCTCTTCACTTTCGGGAAGACTGGTCCTCTGTTAGATCTCAAATTGGTGCTTCAGGAGTCAAGGGACTCTGCAGGAGACGGTCCTGCTCTAGAGCAGTATACAAATGGAACACGGGGTGCTCTCAGATGAACTGTGCTTGACAAAACTAGATGTTCAGCATTCTTTCTCAGAATTCACCCCACTGCAGAGCAAGGATTTTTTGCATAATGCTTTGGTTTGTTTCTTTACACTTGTCCCCCCACACCTGAGCAGTGTATATAAGACATAAATCCTTGGCACTAGCACTGCCCACCAAGGGAAATCTTGGGGTCGTGGGAGGCAAAGGGACTGTCCGTTAGGACAGAGTGAGGACAGTGGTTGTGTCCATCCATCCTGGTCTCAGCTGCCCTGTGCGGGCACCTCTGGAGAATGGTCACACTCAGATGTTCCCCTGAAAATAACCTGGATGCTGCTGAGAGCAGAGGAATCCAAGTTCAAAGTGCAGATCTCCAAGCCCCTCACCCATCTCATCGTACCTGAGCAGGTACTCAGCTCTCTTCTCCAGAGACACAGACGGATCACAGCAGCTGCGCACATACAGCCATCCAGCAGCATTTCTATGGCCTTAGGACTGACGTGTCTTCTCCTTGGGGCTGCTAGATAACACAGAGCTGCTAGGGCAGAGCTGTGCCCTTGTGCATGGCAGCCTGCAGCCCAGCAGAAGCCCTAATGACACTATGGCTAGAGGTCTAAGGTGCGAGAGAAAGGAAAGCAGGGGGTTTCTCCAGGGAAGGTGTCTGCAGTGCAGGGACGGCAGGGAGATGCCCAAATCCCCTCTGCCATGGAGCTTCTGGGAGCAGCTCCCTCTCACGCCCTGCCCATGGCTCTGCTGCCTGCAGCTGTCCCTGCCTGCAGCTGGATCTCTCTCCCCATGCCTCCTGCCTGCAGGTCACAGCCCCCATCCCACCCGCCGGGTGCTCAGCTCTGCCCTGCAGACACCTCCTGGCAGCAGGGCTCTGCCCAGGGGCAGCTCGCTGGGGGCACGTCCTAGAGACCAGGTCACACAGACCCTGCTGACACTGCATGTGTGGTGGTGGAGCTTTCTAGGGGATGAGAGGAAGGAAAGGGACTTGATGGGAGTCCTTGTAAGCCTCAGTAGTATGGCTTAGGAGTGTCAGCTTTTCTTGGAAATAACAGTCTCTATTTCCATTCCCACAGAGCCAAAGAAGCAAATAGTCTGGAAAGCTGAGCCTGCAGCATCTAACCCCTGACTGCCTTCTCGCCTTAATACATCCCACGGGTGCTGTGGAGCTGAGAGCAGGCAGCAGCCTCCCACCAGCAGCAGGATCCTGCCCTGCCGGGGGGGCTCCTTCCACCCGCAGCTTCTCCCCGCAGCGCCCTGGGCAGCTCCCCGGGCAGGCTGAGTGCTGAGCCTGGCAGGCGGCAGAGGCCCTGCCCCGGCACACAGCCCCTGGGGCACAGCAGGGACCCTGCTCTGCACCACAGCCCTGGGCACCCCTGCCTGCACCCCCGGCTTCTCCTTCCTCCAGGAGCTGCGGCTGCATTGCCCTCCAGCCAGACACTTACCGGGCTCAGGGCTGGCAAGTGTTCTCCCCCAGCGAGCTCTGTGCATCCTGCCACTTCTGCCTGCCTTTAAGCACTCTGTCTCTGCAGGCAGTGCCCCCAGCCCTGCTGCGCTGGGCAGAGGAGCTGCTCCTGGGCAGAGCTGGCTCTCTGCAGCGCTGCCCGCTTGCCACGAGGTCCCCTTGGGCCCAGGAGCCCGGCTCAGCTCAGCAGCAGAGGCCCAGCCCAAGGCCTCCCTTGCTCTGCCCCCCAGCAGGCTCCCTGCCCATGGCCCTGGGGAACCTGCTGCAGGGGAACCTGCTGGGAAACAGCCTGAAGGAATCCTTGGGGTTCCCTTCCTCACCTGGGCACACAGACTTCTTGACAGCAGGCTCTTTTCGCTTAGCACAAAAATAATTATCTGTAACAATCACCTCTTCTCATCCCAGTTGATGATGGGACACCCAGACATGGTCACAAAAATAACTCCTTTAACCCCCTGCTTACGGAAGGGATTCAGCAGAGTCACTCGAGGCATCTCATGCTGGGTTTTTGTCCTGGGGCTGTAATGGGGCTCAGATCCCTACCATGCCTGCCACAAACCCACAGGACCTCGGATTACTCTGCCCTCAATTTAGGTGTGCATAACCTGAGCACCTGCAGGTGAGCTCCATTTCTCACCTCCAGGAAGAGACGTGATCACCAATGGAGATGGAGGAAATCAGGGGGTTGCAAACACCTGGTGACATGTCAGGGGGTAGTTGTACATGCAGGCATCTGCAAGCTCTCATGGAGGTACCATGAGGGACAGGGCAGAACCTGGGGGCATTTCCTTGGAGGCTGGTGGGGAATGCCTTTGGCCAGCTGAAGTGACAGCAAATGCACACATTTAGGACAACTAAACCTGTCCCTCCTCAGTAGGCTCAGGGCAGCCTGTAGAGGCATCCACCTGACCCAATGGAGAACTGTGCCACAGGGAGAGCTCAGTCTCTCTCTCCCTCTTCTCCATCTAGATTTCCCTCCGTCTCCAGTGACTGTAACGACACTTGTCTCACGGACATCCCTACATTGCCTAACCTCGTTCAGGGCAGCTGCTCCATGTAATAGCCAATTGAGGCCTGCAGTGCTACCTGAGATGCCAACGCTGCCCAGCACCACTGGAGCATGCAGCTGACACGGGCAGCACAGGACCCACAGGACAGCTCTGGCCATTCATAGCTGGTACTTAACGGGCACCCCTGATGGCGTCTCCAACAGACTTGATGCTTATGAGCAAGTGGCCGCTTCCCAGGGCTGCAGCAAGCCAAGGTCTGTCCCCCCTCTATCCAGTAGAGGCAGGCAGTGCATGGATATGAGGCACATCACACCGGGGTTTCCACTTGTGTTTGCAAACTCTGCTGCTGCTTCTTACCCCCATCCTTTACTCAAGACACAGCCCAGTGATTTTTTCTGTGTCCCTGGATCACAGGATGCCCGTAGCCAAGGACATTGGCGGCAGCCCCTTCTCCTGCCGGGAGATCAGCCCCAGCTCCAGCACTGGCTCTCAGGGATGCACCGACACCACAAAAGGCCCTCTCCTGTCAGAGCAGCACAGCCCAGGCCTGTTTCCTTCTGGACTTGGGAACACCAGGGCTTGCTCTCTTTGGGGCCCCTCATTCATCCTCCCATGGCCATCTGCCATACCCATCAGCAGGTCTCTGCTGTGAAGGAAAGCCTCTGCATGCCCAGGCTCCTGGCACAAGATCTGGGACAAGCCTGAGTTTGGCCCTTGTGCCACAGCTGAGGTGCTGCAGCCCAGATATGCCCCAATGCCCTCAGTGTGGGGCACAGGCAGGAGAAGCTGGATCCCCACCTGCTGTCAAAGGGCTGGGACATGGATGGAAGAGCTGCTGAGGTGTGGGGGGACAGGTCCCTCAGCTTGGGATGCTGTGCTGGATGGGTGCAGATTCTACACAAGAGACAGGTGGGGATGATCAACAGGGGGTTGCCCTCCATGTGAAGGATCTGCCTAGATGCATGGAGCTCCTCTATGGGATGGGCGGCAGACTGGGGGAGCCCTTGTGGGTGAGGGTCAAAATGTGAGCCAGTCAGGGTGACAGTGTGGTCGGAGGTAAATGCCTGCAGTCAGGCTGAAGAAGTGGACAAAGTCTTATGGAAGCCATTGGACTAAGTTGAGTTCAATGACTCCATGTCACCCTGGAGGCCTTTAATCACTCGGGCGGTCACAGGAAAGGGACACAGCTGGGTGCAAACATTCCCAAGGTTTCTGTGGGTTCTTGGAGACAGCTTCTGAGCACAGCTGCCAGATGGGCTGACCTAGGTGATGTTCACCGGGATCTGGGACTTGCAAACAGGAAAAATCGTGTCTTGACACTCCTCTTGCAAAATGCATGCTGTAGTCCAGCTGCTTTTCAGCACATGGAAAGAGATGAGGTTTCAGGGCCCAGCCCTACACCCAGCACTGCACAGGCTCACTCACTCATAGATCCTGGGAGGCCTGCAACCCCTCCATGCCATCCCTGGGGGTCTTCAGGCAGCTCCTCCTGCTCCAGGGCCAGGGCAGCTGGGCCCGAGCTGCCGCAGCCAGAAAGGATTTGCTGGTCCCATTACTTCCTCATCAGCTGAGATCAGGTCTCAGACAAAGAAGAGGCTGTAGCTGCATTTACTTTGCTTAAATATGCTGAGAGCCTGGCGATAGCTTCTGCCGAGAGGCAAAAGCCCTCTCTCAGCAGAAGGGATGAGGAACACGGCCTTCATCCTGTTAGCCTGATCGCACAGTGATACCCAGGCACAAAGCTGCCAGGCTGTCACCATGACTGTGGCAGGGTGCCGCCCTGTCCAGCAACAAGCAGCATTTCAGGAGCATCCAGCCCTATTGCTTCTTGTGCAACTGAATGGCCGCCTTCCTGAGCCTGTCGGGCTTCTCGTGCATTCGACACCGCAAAGAAAAGGGAAGACAAGGCGGTGAGGCACAGGGAGCGAGCAAAGACAGGGGCGGGCAGGGGCGCCCCGGGCACACAGGCCAGGTCCCCCCCTCAGGCCCCGAGACGCCCCCAGCCCGCCCAGGACCCCTAAGATGGCGGCGCCCGCCCTGCCTGGTCAGGCGGCTGCACGGTTGCCATGGCAGCGAGCCCCAGCCAGCCGGCAGGGGGTGGGGCTCCCTTTGCCTGGCGGCTCTGGCAGCTAATCGGCGCCCAGGTTGAGGAGAGGCGAGCCCTGAGGGAGGAGCGGGAGGGAGGAGGGGAAGCCCTGAGGGGAGGCAGAGGCTGTGAGGGGTGGCTCCCAGAGCCTCCGCAGGGCAGAGGGCAGGCGCTGTCCGGTGCTGCGTCGTGCCGGGGCGTGTTGTGTACCTTGGGGCGGTTCCCCTGGCCTGGGGACAGGCCATGGGCAGCCCCAGTCAGGGGGAGACTGGACCTTTAGCCCCGGGTGGGGTCTCGGAGCTCTCCTCGAGGGGCTGTGCTCAGAGGACTGGTTCCTGGGAGAGCCTCGACGGTTCCTGGGATGGCGGAACCTCAGCCAGCACCGAGCGATTCTCGGAGAGGACCCCGATCCCCGGCCTGAAGAGCCCCTGAGCGAAGACCGCTGCTTTTTAAGTACAAAGGCAGTCTTTCAGAAATTGTTGGCCCCTGCCCGTAAGACACAGCGGAAGCTGCGCAGGGCTGTGGTGCCCTACAGGTACCTATCAGGTCCAGCAGTGGTACCCTCTTCCCTTACAAATAGTCTAGTGAAGGAAGAGCATAATGCTGTGCGCTGGGGCAACAGAACATTTGCTAAAGCATTTAAAGAAGTCATTTATACGCAGGACTATGGTGGAGACTATTAGGTCGGTCACAGAAAGGTGTGACATATGTTGGAGAGATAATCCAATAAACGTGCAAAAATGCACTGCTGAGGGGCAGGCGCCTGGAGAGTATTGGCAGATAGACTTTACCGGACTGCCTAGAAAAGGGGGGCTGAAGTATTTGTTAGTCCTCGTGGACACGTATGCAGGTTGGCCTGAGGCCTTTCCGTGTCATACTGGTAAGGCAAGAGAAGGAGTACAAGCTGTGTTAAATAATTCTGAGATTTGGGGTACCTCTGGGAACATCATCAGACAGAGGTCCACAATTTATAGCCAAGGTAGTTACTGAAATAAGCAGACTATTAGGTTAGTTTTGGGGTACCTTTGGGAACTACACACACGTCGGTCAGCGCCAGCGACATGGAAGACGTAACCACAGTCTCCGCTTCAACTGGTAGTTAAGAGAGTAACTTGAAGTTGAACCAAACTATTTAAACGAACAACTGTTGGTCCTTATTTATGTTATTAGGATTACTGAGGGAAGAGCAATAGGATATTGCAATTATTCAGGTCCTTTGGGGGCGGAGTGAGTATGATGGGTAAATTGATTGTCATGGACTGGCTGAATCACTTTGCATTAAATGTTCATCTGCACTGCATTGTTTCTTGACACTCCCCTTGCCAAATGCATGTTGTAGTCCAGCTGCTTTTCAGCACATGGAAAGAGATGAGGTTTCAGGGCCCAGCCCTACACCCAGCGCTGCACTGGCTCACTCTTGTCTTTCCCTGCAGCCCATTTGTCATAGTCCAGCTGACACAAGACCACGTGCATCTGCGTGCAGTATGCCACAGGTCTCCTGAAGTGAGAGACTTTAGATCCTAAATCATGACGGGTTCCTCCTTCGTTGTGCACACAAAGGCACAAGTGGTCTCCTGCAGGCAGATCTGGCAGCCCGGCTGCAAGGGGCAGGCTGCCCCTCCACCTCAGCCTCTTCCACGGGGTCCTCCTGCTCTGGAGGCCTTTGCTCCCATCTTTTGAAAAAGGCCCAGCCCCAGGACAGGTCTCAAACCCCACCTTCCTAGACGGGCTTCCAAGAGCAGAGGCATGTTGGGGCAGGTGGACAGCGGTGACTTCTCCAGCGCTCCACATCCTTTATTCCGTGGCCTTTGTCACCATTTGGAGATGTTCCTGGCGGATTTGCCAGGAACTTCTGGTAAAGAACTGGGCAGAAGGGAGGTGACTGTTTCTCAGGACAAGAAGGGAAATCTCTCTTCACTCTCCCGAGCTGTGCCGTCTCCATGCTGCTGACCTCATAAGCCTTCAAATGACACGTGCTGATGTCACAGGGGGATGCACTGCATCACCAGGATATCTTCACTGGAGCAGCGGCAGTGCCGGCACTTCCCTGCAAGGCCTGGTCCCTGCTGGGTGCTGCTTGGGTGCTCCCCACCGCTGTCCTTCTGTGGCCAGGAGTGGGGTCGGCAGGCAGCAAGGTTGCACTGGGCGACCCTCGCTGACGGGCAGAGGAGCAGGGGCACCTTGCAGAGGAGCTGTGGTTGAGGAGCCAGGGCGCGCATCCCTTGTCCTGAGCTGAGGGCCAGCAGCAAGCGAGATGGAGGGCTGCTGGAGGGTGACCATCACCTCTGACCTGACTTCCGCGTTCCCAGTGCTCCTGCAGCTCTCCCCCAAAGGTGAGGGTGTCAGGAGCCCCTTCCCAAGGGGTGTCCCAGGGGCTGTCAGCTGTCCCAAGGTGCAGGTCCTGGGCTGGGGGGTGGTGGTGGTGCTGGACAGAGCTGGTGGCTGCTGCTAGAGCCCTGTCTGAGGGTGCCGCTGGGCTCAGGGGACAATGTGGCAGCCAAGACTCCCGGGTCCTGATGCCAGGGCTGTCCTGAGGCCTAGGGCTCCTCTGGGCATGGCTCAGACTTCTCCTGATGGGGGCAGTCCAGGACCAGGTTTCCCTGGGAGCTGGTGCCTCTTTGGGATCTGGCTCTGGGAGGAAAGACCTCTGGTGTCCCAGAGACTGGTGTGGCCTGCAGCTCCCCCAGGCCTCTCAGGAATGTCCCAGGAATGCGTGCACGGTGTTTTTCTGGGGTGCTTGTGTATGCCTGCATGTGTCATCGCCTGGGTGAGGTGCTTGCCAAGAGGTTGTGAGCTGGCTGGCCTGGAGCCTGACCTGTCTTTTCCTTGCTTTCCAGAGACTGAGGCTATCTGGGATGCTGTATCCGAGTACATTCTGGAAGAGCTGAAGCAGGATAAGGTGGGCTGCTGTCCTGGGCCCTGCAGAGCAATCCCTGCCCGAGCACCATGGCAGTGCACTGAGACTGCCCAGGGTGCCCGGAGCAGCTTCTTGGCCAGCTGGGAGAGAAGCCAAGGCCAGATGTGCTCTGCCTCTCAGGTGTTTGGCACCCCCTAGGGCTTCACTCTTCCCTGCGGTCTGAGTGGAGAGGGCGAGCAGAGAGATGGGGGAATATCCTGGGTCCGTGCCTAGGACAATTGCTGGGAATCAGTCCCAGGCCTAATCCGTGTGCTGGAAACCTCCGGGCGCTTCTCTAGCCAAGGGATGTTGGCAAATCCTGTGAGAGGGGTGACGAAAGAAACAGAGGATGCGGCTCCTTTGCAAAGCTTTCCAAAGTGCCCCACCTTGCCCCATTGTCCCTCAGGAGTGGGCAGGGCACAGAGCAGTGTCCCCCTGCTCTGACAGTCATCCCTTTTCCCGTCTCTCAAGAACTCCCTCGTCAGCCTTTCTGTCTTTTCTGTGTGCAGGGCGTTCAGGTTGCGGGACTCGGGACCTTTGCTGTTGTCCAAGAGCAATTCCATGGCAAACAAGAGCTGCTCTTGGTTCGAAGACCTTTCTTCCAGCTGGACATCGATGAGTTGTGGCTGGAGGAGATCTACTGTCCCACTGAGATCCTCCCTGGTGAGAAGGCAGCAGCCCCCCTCTTCCTGCCCCATGTCCGGAACGGTTTGTTCTCCCTGCTCTTTGGAAAGGCGTGGGGGAAGTAGAGGATTGTCTCCAACGGTCAGGGTACAGCTTGAGTTCCCCCAAAAGAAACCGTGCCCCAGGAGCTGTTTCTCTTAGCGACCCTTTCTCTGGGAACTTGTTCTGAATGTTGCAAGCAACTTGGGCTTGCTGTGGCAGTGAGGATGTTGCTTCTCCTTGCAGATGGTGTCAAGATTGAGCCGCTGAACTACGTGCAGCTATCGCGAGCCACCTCCTTCCCACTTCACGTGGTGAAGCACTGTGTGCAAGAGACCATCCTCTTGTACTGCTTCCTCCTGAGGAGCAAGGAGCACGTCCCCTTTGGCTTCAGGGACATTGGTGTTTTGACGTGCGAAGATGGTTTCCTCTGCATGAAGTTTTATCTGGACTGTGTCAAACGTCTGGAGAGCACTGCGGACCTGGTTGCACTGCTCCACAGTGTAAGTTGGTGAGGTTTTGGGGGCTACTTCAATTTCTTTGGGAATCCTAGCGAAGGGTGAGCAATCCGACCGCTGTTGGCCAGCCCGGACATGGCAGGCCAGTCAAATGCCTTTCCCCACGCTTGCCCCCTTAGCTGCTTTCTCCATGAGCAAAGAGAGTTTCTTCTGAGCCTCTGGACACTTGCCCCTGCAAAAAGCCTGGCAGTGTTACTGTACAGCCTCCATATTCTGCCATGCAGCTCCTCCAGAGCAGAACAGAGGGTCATGGAAGAGGCTTTGGAGGAGGGCTTTGGAGAGAAGGCTTTCTTTTGGCTTGGGAGCCAGGTTTGCTTCCTGTCAATGAGAGCCGTGAGAAAACTGCCTCAGAAACCCTCCAGCAGGTCTGTGTCTCTTTGCAGAGAATGTGGCCGGCACATCTGACTGACTTCAGCGGAGGGACCACCGCTCACGGGATCCAGATGTTCCCAAGGTGAGTGCATTTCCTCCGCAGCCCTTGGCTGACCCAGCGGGAGGCTTCCCACCTCCTGTTTTGGAACGTGAACGGTTGGGTCTCCACGCTCAGCACCCAGTCAGGGCTAAATCCCGAGGAGACTGGTTCCTGGTTAACTAATGCTGAGTTTCGGCTACGAGTGTCTTCACCTGGAGAGGAGGGGCATTGTGGTTGTGTTTCTTGTGGCCGTGCTGCCGCGATTCCCGTCAGAGAGAGTTGCCTGCATGTGGAGGGGAATTTACGCTACCTTTTCTGGTGCTGCGGGAAGATTAACAACAAACCCCATGCATGGACATGACGGAAAAGGGATGCCATGCCTTGTGCAACACCAGGAGGATTACTGCCAGCAAGCTGCACCGGGTAGGAGGCCAGCCTTCTTCAAGCCCGTGTCATCGTTTGTTTTCCAGGTTTCATCTGACTGTGAGGAGAAGGCCAGAGGCCAAAGTTTCCACCACCTCGCAGGAGGAAGCTGCCGGAGAGCGCAGGACCAGAAGAGGTAAGGGAACAGGTCCCTGCTGTCTGGGGGTGGTCCCTGTCCCATGCTGGCTGACTGGAACCAGCTTAAAAGGCAGTGCCCACGCAGCTGCTCTGAAGAGCTTCCTCCTTTCCTAGTTTCAGAGTGCCATCCTGACAGCCTGCTGCAGAGGAGGAAGAAGCTTTCCCTCCCAATGCTGACAAGCTGGGAGCCGGGCACAAGGCAGCAAGATCTGGAGAAGAAGCCTTCTACCAGGTGAGCCCCCTGGGGGAAAGGAGGAAGGAGCCACTTGCAGCCACACAGGAGAGATGTCCCCTTTGGACCCACCAGCCGCAGGGTGGCTCCTGACACACGTCCCAGCGGAGGCCGCTGTCTCAACGGATGGCAAGCGTGCAGCACGTTTGCCTGAGACCGGCACACCAGCTTCATTCTCCACCAGGGCCCCGCTCCCTGGGGCAGCTGAATGCAGGGCCTTGTTGCAGAAGCTCTTCTCCCTTCAGGAGTCCCCCCACATTGCAGCAGAGTCCATCTTCTTGTCTGTGGGAGCAAACGTCCCCTGCCTTCATTCTAACGTGTCTCACCGTGTCTTAGGATTGCCGTGGCCCCATCTCCCCTGCTGTTTCTTCCAGCCTAAGGAGCTGTGATAGCAGATGGAAAAGTTTCTTTCAGGCATTTTTTTCAAACGATATCCCAAACGTTGTGGCAGGCACAAGAGAGTGCTGCGGTAGGGAGATGGCATGACTGCCCTCCTTACCTGATGGCTTTCTCCGATGCTACTGGCTCCCCAGCGATAATCTGTTTTCCACCCGTAAGCGCACCGTGTTTCAGGGCCACAGAGGAGAAGCTAAAGTAAAGCCCGGGTGGGCCATAATGGTGTCTCTCGGATCCTGTCCTTGCACAAGACACTGCTCCTCTCCTTCTTCCACCACAAAGGGCCTGGATACGGGCATCCCGAGCCTTCCTGAAGGCAGGTGGTGCCACAGCTTTGCGTTTGGCTCTCTCTG
>NW_026109864.1:0-12000 GCF_013377495.2 Cygnus atratus
GCTGTCCTCACTGGACAGCACTTGGGGGCAGCCCCAGAGGCCTCTGTGATGTCACAGAGCAGCACCCGTGACTTCTCCAACCTCACCGCTCTGCCACGAGGTGCATTTGGTTCAGGACTCCTGTGAGTTCAGACGCGTGGTGTACAGGCTCCAGGAACAACACGGGCTTCCTCAGTGTTGCGCCGATTTCTGTCCGTGTCTGTTGGGGTACTTCGGGTCCCCACAGCAACTGTCCCGGGGCTGCGGGCACAACAAAGGTGCCAGGGTCCTTGGCGCCATCGAAGACGCCCAGCCAGCTCCTCCGCCTTCTCTAACCTCCTCCTTCAGGTACCCTCTGCTAACTCCAGCCGTGCTGCTGGCCTGGGAGACAACGTAGGGGGCTGGAGGGGCTGGGACTGGGGGGAAAAGGCACGTGCCGAGAACGGCCATTGAGATGGGTGGCCCACATGGCTGAACCTGATGATGAGGAGGAGGAAGAAGAAGAATTTCAGCCCTCAAGAAGGCCCTTCAGGAGGCCCTCACCTCCCCGCTACCTCCACTCTCTTGGGCTCTCTTGGCAGGCAGGACACTGCATCCCGTGCCAAGGAGGACCTAGAGCAGAGCGGCTCTGCAGGAACAGCCGGCAGAGGCCAGATGCAGCAGGTGGGGCCATCGGAGGCAGCGGCAGGAGAACGGTGCCCCATCTGCCTGGGAACCACCAGAAACACCGCCTACGTCTACACGTGCTTCCACGTTTTCTGCTTCCGCTGCATCCGGCGGTGGGCCGCCACAAGATCCACGTGCCCGCTCTGCAGGCAGCCCATCGACCGCATCCTGCACACGGTGCGAGCGGACGACGACTACCAGCAGCATGTGTGCAGCTCATCTGCTCGCGGCCGCAGGAACGCCGCCAGGCAGAGGTTCCGCAGCAGATCCCCTCAGCGCCGCTACGACCTGCGCCCACGGCCCAGCAACAATGGCCCCGCCGCTGGAAGAAGGGGGCCGCAGGGGATCAGACAAGCAGATGGGGCTGGCGCAGCTCCAGGGCCCATCAACGCCGCCCCCTAGCAGGCTGCAGGGCAGCGCCCCACCAGGCCCACCAGCGGACCCACCCTCCGCATCGGCTCTCTGCTGCTGCGGCCTCTGCGCATCCAGCTCCTCGACAGGAGCGGCCGATGAACAGCAGGGTCCTGACAAGCACCCATGTGGGACCTGAGGGCTCTCACTGTGAAAACATCTGTCCTCCCGAACAACGGCTACATGCATTGAGGCCCTGCTTTTCCCTTTAGTTAAATTATTTAATTAATAATGATTTTCCCTTAATAACTACTTTTCCTTTAAATAAATTATCTTTATGTCAACCCGTGAGTTGTTTCTTTCCTTTTCTTCTTCCTCTCCTCTGCTGAAGAGAGGGAGAGAGCGGTTGTGGTGGAGTTCAGCTCCTAGCGAGGTAAAACTACCACATGAGGGGATCAAGCGCACCCTCACTGAGTTTGCCCATGACACCAGCTTGGGCGGGACTGTTGATCTGGTCGAGGCTAGGAAGGCCCTGCAGAGGGATCTCGATAGGCTAGATCGATGGGCCATGTCCAGCTGTATGGCATTCAACAGGGCCAAATGCTGAGTACAACACTTGGACCATAACGACCCCTTGCAGCGGTACAGGCTTGGGGAACAGTGGCATTGCCCAGGGAAGTGGCGGAATCAGCATCCCTGGAAGTACTTGAGACATGTACGATGTGGCGCTTAGGGACATGGTTTTGTGGTGGACTTGGCAGTGTTAGGCTGGACTCTGCGCATCCAGCTCCCCGACAGGAGCGGCCACTGAACAGCAGCGGCCTGACAAGCACCAGGGCGGCGGCCTCCAAACCCATCCACCAACAGCCAGGCTGAGGGTCCTCAAGGCCTGCCGCTCCTTCTGCCAGGACAGCCCTGGCCCTGCTGGCTCCCCCCCGCTGCCCCCACACCCAAATTTCATCTGGCCCAGCAGCTCCTCTCGCTCCCAAAGCCAGGCTCGTCCCACAGCAGCTCTGCACAAGAACAACCCCCTGGAACGACAAGCAGAACGGCACTGCCAAGCAGACGCACAGTCTCCATGCTTGCACATACCTCAAAGGCATCTCAGCGTGGTCCTGAGACACCTGCTCTGGGTCAGCCTGCTTGAGCGGGAGGGTGGGACAACAAGACCTCCAGAGGACCCTTCCAACCTCAACCATTCTCTGACTTTTTAGTTATTTTATTTTCCAACACACCAATAAAACTACCTCTGAAGTGAGAATGCAGGTACCAGTTTGATCACAATCATGTCATACAAAAGTCAGACATTTGATCAAGCTCTCCCCATGAGCTAATAATTTCCCCGACAACCAAGCACCTCCTTCTACCTGGGCTTCAGCTGAGCTGGAGCACTGGCCGCTGTGGCTCTTTTAGTGACGGAGACGTCAGGCATCCAAGCACAAACGGAACCCTTTCAATTATCACAACGGCACTCCATGGAGCTGAGATACATGGGCACGGAGAGAAGCGGGCTCACTGAGCCCTCTGCTTCCTTCCCCATCCAGCTATGTCCATCCCACAGTCCCGCCTTTGGGCCTTCCCCAGGAATGCTCACGGGGAGCCTCACACATTTCCACCAGCCTCTGAACAGCGGCCCCTCACAGTGTTTGGCCACCCCCAAATGCTCTTGCCCCATAGCCTGTCAGGTCTCCCACAGCCCTGGAGGCAGCGACCCCTTGCAGCCTGCGAGACCCCCCCACACAGCTGCTGCAGCTGACCCCTCCCAGCTCTGCAGAAGCCCACCTGGTGCTCCATGTGGACACCAAGAAGAAGGAAAAGAAGGCTATCAGCAAAGAAGTCTGCCAACTCCCTGACCTGCATTAGGACGGGTGCTGCCAGCACGCTGAGGCAGGAGATTCTCCCCTACTCAGCACTGGGGATGGCACACCTGGATGAGTTCTGTATCCAGCTCAAAAGAGCGGTCCGTAGTGCACAGACGGAGCTATTGCACAGAGTCTAGCAACACACAGAGCCTTGCACAGCGAAGACTTTGAGTCCAAGGGGACATGCTTAGTGAGCTACTACGCCACCTGAACACACACAGATATCACACGGGGGCTGATGGCATCCACCCGAGGGTACCAAAGGAGATGACAGAAGTGTTCACCAAGCCACTTGAAATCATTTATCAACAGTCCTGGCTAACCAGGGAGGTCCCAGGCATCTGGAGGTTAGTGCATGTTGCATGCGATGCCATCTACAGGAAGGGCAGGAAGGAGGATCCAGGGAATTACACGCCTGTCAGTCTGGCCTTGGTGCCAGGGAAGGTCACGGAGCAGATCCTCTCACGTGACGTCACATGGCACGTACAGGACAACCAGGTGATCAAAGCCAGTCAGCACAGGTTTATGAAAGGCAGGAATGAGGGGAATGCTCTGGAACTTCTTTACTTGGACTTAGAAAAGCAGCTGATACTATTTCTCACGGCATTGTCCTGGAGAAGCTGACTGCTCATGGCTTGCACGATGTGCTCTTTACTTACTTAGAAGTGGCTGGAAGGCTGGGCCCAAAGGGTCGTTGTGAATGGAGTTAAGTCCAGCTGGTGACCGGTCCCAAGTGGTGTTCTCCAGGGCTCACCACCGGGGATGCTTTTGTTTAACGTTTTCATCAACCATCTGGATGAGGGGATCAAGTGCGCCCTCACTGAGTTTGCCCATGACACCAGCTTGGGCAGGATTGTTGCTCTGGTTGAGGCTACGATGGCCCTGCAGAGGGATCTCGATAGGCTAGATCGATGGGCCATGTCCAGCTGTACGGCATTCAATAGGGCCAAACGCTGGGTACAACACTTTGGGCATAACGACCCCCTGCAGCCGTACAGGCGTGGGGAACAGTGGCTGGAGAGTTGTCTGGCAGAAAAGGACCTGGGGGTGCTGGTCAACAGCCCAATGGACATGTGACAGCTGTGTGTCTGGCTGGCCAAGAGAGCCAACAGCCCCCTGGCCTGCACCAGAAGCAGTCTGGACAGCAGGAGGATGAAAGTGATTGTCCCCTTGTCCACAGCACTGGTGAGACAGACTGCACCTTGCGTTCTCTGTTCACTTTGGCACCCCTCGCTACAAGAAGGACATTGAGCTGCTGGAACGCGTTGAGAGAAGAGCAGCAAAGCTGCTGAAGGGCCTAGAAAAGAAGACCTATGAGGAGAGGCTGAGGGAACTGGGCTTGTCTCGTCTGCTGAAAAGGAGGCTGAAGGGACACCTCATCACTCTCTAAAGCTACCTTAAAGGAACTGGTAGCAAGGTGGGTTTCAGGCTCTTTTCTCAGGTGTATCCTAGTGTTAATTGGGATAGAATTAATTTTATTTTTTTTTCCTAGTAGGTGGTATGGTGCTGTTATGAATAAAGAACAAGAATAATGCTGATAGCCACTGATGTTTTAATTGTTTCAGAGCACTGCTTTCACTAAGTCAGGTACTTTTCATCTTCTTATACTGTCCAGGGAGCAAGGAGGCTGGGGATGCACAGGAATTTTGGAGGGGACAAAACCAGGACAGCTGACCCAAACTTTCCAAACGGATATTACATTCCTTATGGCTTCATCCTGAACAATAATCTGTGGTGGTTTGCTGATGGTGGTGGCACTACTCGGAGGCATTGCTCATCAAATGGTAAGCAATTGCATTGTGCATCTCTTGTTTTTTATATTCTTTTTATCATTATTATTATTATTATCCCTTCTTTTTCTGCCCCATTTTACTGTCTTTATCTCAACCCATAAGTTATTACCTTTTTTTTTTTTTTTTTTTAATTTTCTACCCTTGACTCTGTGAGCAGGGAAGAGGAGTGAGGGAATGGCTGTGTGGTGCTTAGCTGCCTGTCGGGTTAAACCACAACACTCGTTTTGGCAAACAATGCGAGGAAAAAAATGGTTGAGATAACAACAGATTTGACCAGAGTAGGTTAAACCAAAATTATTGTAAGCATTATATCAGTTTAATTGTTGCTGTTCACAACGTTGATTTTTTTTTTTTTTGCTCTCGTAATTGTTGTGCTTGAGCTCAGAGTTGTGTTGTGTAACACTTTTCTTGATATATGTGTTCCCTGTCATGCTCTTTATCATTTCTAGGGGCTGGCTCAAGCTTATAATTTTGCTGTACTGTGTAACAGTGGTTTATGATATGATAAAGTTACTGGTTGTGGGACTAGTCTGGTGTTTGTATTCAGCATTGCCATCATCTCTGTACTGTGGGAGCCATCTCTCAGAAACTATTAATTATTACACTCTTTACCTTTTCTCCTTGGGAATCCAGTCTATGGGGGAGACAAGGGGAGACACCTTGCCCGCTGCCTCCCCTTCCCTTTCTCCTTCACCTTCCCCTTCTCCTCCAGGCTAGTTAAAATAGCTCTCAAGAACTTTGAATATCCTTGGGATGTTCAATCCAACAGGTTCCTATTGCGATGCCTCTTTAATGTGTTTCTAGTTTTGTTTAAGGTTAAAGGGCTATTTAAGAATACCACCCAGAGATCTGCCCCTGGGCAGGATAGCCATGAGTGGCAGGGAGAGTGGGAGGATATGCATAGTCACCTTGAACAGTGGGCATCTTCAATGCTTTGGAACTTCACCCCTGAACAAGTGCAAAATCTTTAAAAAAAAAAAAAAAAAAAGTGAAATGTTTGAAAAAAGGCATACCAATGCCATCACCCTGGCAATTTATGAAACACAAATTACTGCAGTGTGCTGGGGCTTGGCCTATGTCTACCAAGTCACAACAGACACTACTCGAACACCTGAGACAGGCCCTGCAGCCACTGCAACCCCAGCAACAGTGTGGCTACTCCAGCTCCCTGCGACAGGCCCTGCAGCCACTCTAACCCCTGCGACAAACAATATGGCTACTCCAGCCCCCTGCGACAGGCCCTGCAGCCACTCTAACCCCTGCGACAAACAATATGGCTACTCCAGCCCCCTGTGACAGGCCCTGCAGCCACTCCAACCCCTGCGACAAACAATGTGGCTACTCCTGCCCCCCCCACCCCCGGCAGGCCCTGCAGCCACTCCAACCCCTGCAACAAACAACGTGGCTACTCCAGCCCCTGCAACAGGCCCTGTAGCTGGTCTAGCCTCTGCAACAGACACTGCAGCTGGGCCACAGAACCAACCTGTGCTGATAACAGTTGCCCCTATACAAAAGACAGAAAAAATGGATGTTAAAGTCAGCTTTTTATTTAGGAAAGAAACTCCAAACAATACGGGGAAGGAGGAGGAAGAGCACAAGCCAGACTACTCAAAAGCATGGCCATCACGGGGAAGCCTTCTATGATGGGATGACTAACTGAGTAGATGAGGGGAGAGCGGTGGATGTGGTCTACCTTGACTTCATCAAGGCTTTTGAAACTGTCTTCCGTAACATCCACACAGGCAAAGTCAGGAAGTGCAGGCCAGACGCTTGGACAGTGAGGTGGAACGATAATTGGCTGGATGGCAGAGCTCTGAGGGTTGTGCTCAGTGGTGTAGTCTAGTTGGAGACCTACAGCTAGCAGAGTCCCCCAGGGGACAATACTGGGGCCAGTCTTGTTCAACTTCTTCCTCAGTCACCTGGATGATGAAAGAAGAGTTCAGCCTCAACAAGTTTGCAGATGAAACAAAGCTGGGATGAGTGGCTGATATCACCAAGGGCTGTGCTGCCATTCAGGATGTGGCACTGAGAGACATGGTTTTGCTGAGGACTTGGCAATGTTAGATTAATGGTTGCACTTGATGATCTTTGGGGCCTTTTCCAACATATGTGATTCTATGATTCTACAAAAAGGCTGCTAAAATGAAGAAGGGACTGGAGCGACTCTCCTGTGAGGAAAGGCTCAGAGAGCTGGGACTGTTCAGCCAAAGAGCAGAAAGCTCAGGGGATCTCATCCAGGTGTACGAATATCTGAAAGGAGGCTGCAAAGAGGACCCAGCCAGGCCCTTTTCAGTGGTGCCCAGTGACAGAAGGAGGGCCAGTGGTCACAACTGGAACGCGAGAGGTTCTGTCTGAACATCAGCAAAAGCTTCTTTACTGTGCGGGTGACTGAGCAACAGAACAACTTGCCCACAGAGGCTTTCCCGCCAGCAACACGGGATGAGCCCTTCTGGTGAGTCCCTCTGACAGCCCTCGGAGGAGCCGAGTCAGGGCGCTCTGTTTGCACCCACAACATCACCAGGGTTCCCTGCCTGCATTGCTGGAGCATGGAGCTCAGCAGCCTGTTGCCACAGGACCCAGCATGTCGGAGGTTAAACACCACCGCTAGGCTGTGACAAGATGGCAAATGGCCTGCAAAGCAGCAGGCTTTCCCCTTTGGAGGGGCTGCTGTCCTCACTGGACAGCACTTGGGGGCAGCCCCAGAGGCCTCTGTGATGTCACAGAGCAGCACCCGTGACTTCTCCAACCTCACCGCTCTGCCACGAGGTGCATTTGGTTCAGGACTCCTGTGAGTTCAGACGCGTGGTGTACAGGCTCCAGGAACAACACGGGCTTCCTCAGTGTTGCGCCGATTTCTGTCCGTGTCTGTTGGGGTACTTCGGGTCCCCACAGCAACTGTCCCGGGGCTGCGGGCACAACAAAGGTGCCAGGGTCCTTGGCGCCATCGAAGACGCCCAGCCAGCTCCTCCGCCTTCTCTGACCTCCTCCTTCAGGTACCCTCTGCTAACTCCAGCCGTGCTGCTGGCCTGGGAGACAACGTAGGGGGCTGGAGGGGCTGGGACTGGGGGGAAAAGGCACGTGCCGAGAACGGCCATTGAGATGGGTGGCCCACATGGCTGAACCTGATGATGAGGAGGAGGAAGAAGAAGAATTTCAGCCCTCAAGAAGGCCCTTCAGGAGGCCCTCACCTCCCCGCTACCTCCACTCTCTTGGGCTCTCTTGGCAGGCAGGACACTGCATCCCGTGCCAAGGAGGACCTAGAGCAGAGCGGCTCTGCAGGAACAGCCGGCAGAGGCCAGATGCAGCAGGTGGGGCCATCGGAGGCAGCGGCAGGAGAACGGTGCCCCATCTGCCTGGGAACCACCAGAAACACCGCCTACGTCTACACGTGCTTCCACGTTTTCTGCTTCCGCTGCATCCGGCGGTGGGCCGCCACAAGATCCACGTGCCCGCTCTGCAGGCAGCCCATCGACCGCATCCTGCACACGGTGCGAGCGGACGACGACTACCAGCAGCATGTGTGCAGCTCATCTGCTCGCGGCCGCAGGAACGCCACCAGGCAGAGGTTCCGCAGCAGATCCCCTCAGCGCCGCTACGACCTGCGCCCACGGCCCAGCAACAATGGCCCCGCCGCTGGAAGAAGGGGGCCGCAGGGGATCAGACAAGCAGATGGGGCTGGCGCAGCTCCAGGGCCCATCAACGCCGCCCCCTAGCAGGCTGCAGGGCAGCGCCCCACCAGGCCCACCAGCGGACCCACCCTCCGCATCGGCTCTCTGCTGCTGCGGCCTCTGCGCATCCAGCTCCCCGACAGGAGCGGCCGATGAACAGCAGGGTCCTGACAAGCACCCATGTGGGACCTGAGGGCTCTCACTGTGAAAACATCTGTCCTCCCGAACAACGGCTACATGCATTGAGGCCCTGCTTTTCCCTTTAGTTAAATTATTTAATTAATAATGATTTTCCCTTAATAACTACTTTTCCTTTAAATAAATTATCTTTATGTCAACCCGTGAGTTGTTTCTTTCCTTTTCTTCTTCCTCTCCTCTGCTGAAGAGAGGGAGAGAGCGGTTGTGGTGGAGTTCAGCTCCTAGCGAGGTAAAACTACCACATGAGGGGATCAAGCGCACCCTCACTGAGTTTGCCCATGACACCAGCTTGGGCGGGACTGTTGATCTGGTCGAGGCTAGGAAGGCCCTGCAGAGGGATCTCGATAGGCTAGATCGATGGGCCATGTCCAGCTGTATGGCATTCAACAGGGCCAAATGCTGGGTACAACACTTGGACCATAACGACCCCTTGCAGCGGTACAGGCTTGGGGAACAGTGGCATTGCCCAGGGAAGTGGCGGAATCAGCATCCCTGGAAGTACTTGAGACATGTACGATGTGGCGCTTAGGGACATGGTTTTGTGGTGGACTTGGCAGTGTTAGGCTGGACTCTGCGCATCCAGCTCCCCGACAGGAGCGGCCACTGAACAGCAGCGGCCTGACAAGCACCAGGGCGGCGGCCTCCAAACCCATCCACCAACAGCCAGGCTGAGGGTCCTCAAGGCCTGCCGCTCCTTCTGCCAGGACAGCCCTGGCCCTGCTGGCTCCCCCCCGCTGCCCCCACACCCAAATTTCATCTGGCCCAGCAGCTCCTCTCGCTCCCAAAGCCAGGCTCGTCCCACAGCAGCTCTGCACAAGAACAACCCCCTGGAACGACAAGCAGAACGGCACTGCCAAGCAGACGCACAGTCTCCATGCTTGCACATACCTCAAAGGCATCTCAGCGTGGTCCTGAGACACCTGCTCTGGGTCAGCCTGCTTGAGCGGGAGGGTGGGACAACAAGACCTCCAGAGGACCCTTCCAACCTCAACCATTCTCTGACTTTTTAGTTATTTTATTTTCCAACACACCAATAAAACTACCTCTGAAGTGAGAATGCAGGTACCAGTTTGATCACAATCATGTCATACAAAAGTCAGACATTTGATCAAGCTCTCCCCATGAGCTAATAATTTCCCCGACAACCAAGCACCTCCTTCTACCTGGGCTTCAGCTGAGCTGGAGCACTGGCCGCTGTGGCTCTTTTAGTGACGGAGACGTCAGGCATCCAAGCACAAACGGAACCCTTTCAATTATCACAACGGCACTCCATGGAGCTGAGATACATGGGCACGGAGAGAAGCGGGCTCACTGAGCCCTCTGCTTCCTTCCCCATCCAGCTATGTCCATCCCACAGTCCCGCCTTTGGGCCTTCCCCAGGAATGCTCACGGGGAGCCTCACACATTTCCACCAGCCTCTGAACAGCGGCCCCTCACAGTGTTTGGCCACCCCCAAATGCTCTTGCCCCATAGCCTGTCAGGTCTCCCACAGCCCTGGAGGCAGCGACCCCTTGCAGCCTGCGAGACCCCCCCACACAGCTGCTGCAGCTGACCCCTCCCAGCTCTGCAGAAGCCCACCTGGTGCTCCATGTGGACACCAAGAAGAAGGAAAAGAAGGCTATCAGCAAAGAAGTCTGCCAACTCCCTGACCTGCATTAGGACGGGTGCTGCCAGCACGCTGAGGCAGGAGATTCTCCCCTACTCAGCACTGGGGATGGCACACCTGGATGAGTTCTGTATCCAGCTCAAAAGAGCGGTCCGTAGTGCACAGACGGAGCTATTGCACAGAGTCTAGCAACACACAGAGCCTTGCACAGCGAAGACTTTGAGTCCAAGGGGACATGCTTAGTGAGCTACTACGCCACCTGAACACACACAGATATCACACGGGGGCTGATGGCATCCACCCGAGGGTACCAAAGGAGATGACAGAAGTGTTCACCAAGCCACTTGAAATCATTTATCAACAGTCCTGGCTAACCAGGGAGGTCCCAGGCATCTGGAGGTTAGTGCATGTTGCATGCGATGCCATCTACAGGAAGGGCAGGAAGGAGGATCCAGGGAATTACACGCCTGTCAGTCTGGCCTTGGTGCCAGGGAAGGTCACGGAGCAGATCCTCTCACGTGACGTCACATGGCACGTACAGGACAACCAGGTGATCAAAGCCAGTCAGCACAGGTTTATGAAAGGCAGGAATGAGGGGAATGCTCTGGAACTTCTTTACTTGGACTTAGAAAAGCAGCTGATACTATTTCTCACGGCATTGTCCTGGAGAAGCTGACTGCTCATGGCTTGCACGATGTGCTCTTTACTTACTTAGAAGTGGCTGGAAGGCTGGGCCCAAAGGGTCGTTGTGAATGGAGTTAAGTCCAGCTGGTGACCGGTCCCAAGTGGTGTTCTCCAGGGCTCACCACCGGGGATGCTTTTGTTTAACGTTTTCATCAACCATCTGGATGAGGGGATCAAGTGCGCCCTCACTGAGTTTGCCCATGACACCAGCTTGGGCAGGATTGTTGCTCTGGTTGAGGCTACGATGGCCCTGCAGAGGGATCTCGATAGGCTAGATCGATGGGCCATGTCCAGCTGTACGGCATTCAATAGGGCCAAACGCTGGGTACAACACTTTGGGCATAACGACCCCCTGCAGCCGTACAGGCGTGGGGAACAGTGGCTGGAGAGTTGTCTGGCAGAAAAGGACCTGGGGGTGCTGGTCAACAGCCCAATGGACATGTGACAGCTGTGTGTCTGGCTGGCCAAGAGAGCCAACAGCCCCCTGGCCTGCACCAGAAGCAGTCTGGACAGCAGGAGGATGAAAGTGATTGTCCCCTTGTCCACAGCACTGGTGAGACAGACTGCACCTTGCGTTCTCTGTTCACTTTGGCACCCCTCGCTACAAGAAGGACATTGAGCTGCTGGAACGCGTTGAGAGAAGAGCAGCAAAGCTGCTGAAGGGCCTAGAAAAGAAGACCTATGAGGAGAGGCTGAGGGAACTGGGCTTGTCTCGTCTGCTGAAAAGGAGGCTGAAGGGACACCTCATCACTCTCTAAAGCTACCTTAAAGGAACTGGTAGCAAGGTGGGTTTCAGGCTCTTTTCTCAGGTGTATCCTAGTGTTAATTGGGATAGAATTAATTTTATTTTTTTTTCCTAGTAGGTGGTATGGTGCTGTTATGAATAAAGAACAAGAATAATGCTGATAGCCACTGATGTTTTAATTGTTTCAGAGCACTGCTTTCACTAAGTCAGGTACTTTTCATCTTCTTATACTGTCCAGGGAGCAAGGAGGCTGGGGATGCACAGGAATTTTGGAGGGGACAAAACCAGGACAGCTGACCCAAACTTTCCAAACGGATATTACATTCCTTATGGCTTCATCCTGAACAATAATCTGTGGTGGTTTGCTGATGGTGGTGGCACTACTCGGAGGCATTGCTCATCAAATGGTAAGCAATTGCATTGTGCATCTCTTGTTTTTTATATTCTT
>NW_026109865.1:0-11983 GCF_013377495.2 Cygnus atratus
CTATCCAGCCAGTTTCTAACCCAGCGAAGCGTACGCCAGTCCAAGCCCCGAGCAGCCAGTTTCTTGAGGAGAATGTTGTGGGGAACGGTGTCAAAAGCCTTACTGAGGTCAAGGTAAACCACATCCACAGCCCTTCCCTCATCCACCAAGCGCGTCACTTTGTCATAGAAGGAGATCAGGTTCGTCAAGCAGGACCTGCCTTTCATAAACCCATGCTGACTGGGCCTGATCGCCTGCTCGCCCTGCAAGTGCCGCGTGATGACCCTCAAGATAATCTGCTCCATGAGCTTTCCTGGCACTGAGGTCAAACTGACAGGCCTATAGTTACCCGGGTCTGCCCTCCGGCCCTTCTTATAGATGGGCGTCACATTGGCTAGCCGCCAGTCAACTGGGACCTCCCCCGATAGCCAGGACTGCCGATAAATGATGGAAAGCGGCTCGGCCAGCTCCTCCGCCAGTTCTTTCAGTACCCTCGGGTGCATCCCATCCGGCCCCATCGACTTGCGCACATCCAAGCTTCTTAGCAGGTCGCCAACCATTTCCTCATGAATAGCGAAGGCCACATCCTGCTCCCCATCCCCTTCCGCCAGCTCAGGGCACTGGGTATCCAGAGAACAACCGGTATTGCCGCTAAAGACTGAGGCAAAGGCGGCATTAAGCACCTCAGCCTTTTCTTCATCGCTAGTAACTAGGTTTCCCCTCGCATCCAGTAAAGGATGGAGATTCTCCTTAGTCCTCCGTTTCGCATTGATATATTTGTAAAAGGATTTTTTGTTGTCTTTAACGGCGGTAGCCAGGTTGAGCTCCAGATGAGCTTTGGCCTTTCTAATTTTCTCCCTGCACAGCCTCGCTACATCCTTGTAGTCCTCCTCAGCGGCCCGCCCTTTTTTCCAAAGATTATAAACCCTCTTTTTTCTGCTAAGCACAAGCCGCAACTCTCTGTTGAGCCAGGCCGGTCTTCTTCCACGCCGGCTCGTCTTTGGGCACGTGGGGACGGACCGCTCCTGTGCCGTTAAGATTTCCTTCTTGAGGAGCGCCCAGCCTTCCTGGACTCCTCTGCCCTTCAGAACCGCCTCCCAAGGGACTCGGCCAACCAGCGTCCTGAGCAGCTCAAAGTCAGCCCTCCGGAAGTCCAAGACAGCAGTTTTACTGGTCCCCTTCCTGGCCTCGCCAAGAATAGAGAACTCTACCATTTCGTGGTCACTCTGTCCAAGACAGTTTCCGACCACCACATCTCCCACCAGTCCTTCTCTGTTTGTGAAGAGAAGGTCTAGCGGGGCACCACCCCTGGTGGGTTCACTGACCAGCTGCGTCAGGAAGCTATCTCCCACGCTCTCCAGAAACCTCTTAGACTGCTTTCTCCGTGCCGTGTTGTGTTTCCAGGATATATCCGGGAAGTTGAAGTCCCCCATGAGGACAAACGCCGACGATTTTGCAACTTCTGTCAGTTGCCTATAAAACTCCTCATCCGTCTCCTCATCCTGGTTCGGCGGTCTATAACAGACCCCGATCAGGACGCTAGCCTTGCCGGCCTTCCCGCGGATCCTAACCCACAGGGATTCAACCTTATCATTCCCAGCCTGGAGTTCCACAACATCAAAAGATTCTCTAATGTAGAGAGCCACGCCACCACCCCCTCTGTGCTGCCTGTCCCTCCTGAAGAGCCGATAGCCAGGCATTGCAGCACTCCAGTCGTGGGAGCGGTCCCACCACGTCTCCGTGATGGCAACCAAGTCGTAGCCTTCCTGCTGCACGATGGCTTCCAGCTCCTCCTGTTTGTTACCCATGCTGCGTGCATTAGTGTAGATGCACTTCAGCTGGGCCATCGTCTTCTTCCCCAGCCTAGCCATTGTTTCCCCCGGCACGGCTCCAACAAGCCTTGTTTGAGCCCCGTCCCCCTTCTTGCCTAGTTTAAAGCTCTCTCTATGAGCCCCGCCAGCTCCTGGCCTAGGATCTGTTTTCCCCTTGGAGATAGGGACCCGTCTGAGGCCATCAGGCCGGGTGCCGAGTAAAGCTCCCCATGGTGAAAAAACCCAAAATTTCTGTGCCGGCACCAGCCTCTGAGCCACCTATTAACCACGTGAGCTTTCCATGTCCTCTCCGTGCCTCTCCCTTCCCCCGTAGGGATAGACGAAAACACCACCTGCACTCCCGCTCCCGCCACCAATCGTCCCAGCCCCCTATAGTCCTGTTTCATAGCCTTGAGGCTTCTCTTTTCAAGATCGTCACTGCCAGCCTGGACTATCAAAAGCGGGTAATAGTCAGAGGGGCGAACCAGGTTTGGAAGCTTCCTGGTAACGTCTCTGACCCTGGCCCCAGGGAGGCAGCAGACTTCCCTATGCGTGGGGTCAGGCCGACAAATAGGGCCCTCCGTTCCCCTGAGGAGGGAGTCGCCCACAACAATCACCCTTCTTTCTTTCTTGGTGGAGGCAGTCCTGAGGCGTGGAGTCAATTTCCTCACCTCAGGCATCCTCCTGGGCAGGCTTCCTACCTCGTCCTCACCCACCGGTCTCTCAAGCTCCAGGGCCTCAAACCTATTGTTCAAGGGCACCTGGGAAGGCAGCGCCGGAAGGGGAGGGCATCTCCTGCGAGGTCGAGAGGGGACCTGTCTCCATTCCTCCTCAACTCGCAGGTCCCCTCCCTCTGCCCGATGGCAACAGGGCAGGGGGTCCACCCCCCCTTTGGGGCGTCTCACCCCGGTCCCTCTCCCTCCGGTCCTGCAGGGAGTCACTCCACCAGTCTATCTCCCGCTCGCACTCCCTGATATCCCTCAACCTCTGCACCTCCTCCTTGAGTTCCGCCACCATGCGGACCAGGTCGTCCACCTGCTCGCACCTCACGCAAGCAGTCCCTCTGCCTCCCGCCGATGGCAGCAAGAGGCTCAGACACTCCCCGCACCCGGAGACCTGAACTGCCGCATGTTTGGACGGGCAGTCGGTCTGGGTGTGTACTGACTTCCTAGAGAAAGCACCGTGCCTGGTGGAGACCATTTCAGCCCAGCTGACGGGAGAGTGCCGTTAGAGGAGGTGTCCCTATGGGTGGGTGTGAGCGCTCCGCCCTAACTGCCTCGCTAACTGCCGCGTCACTCCCTGTTTGCCGACCCTGTTCGCCGCGCTCCTGGTCGCTCGCGCTCCCTAAGGGCTGCCTTTGAACGGCCGGGGGGAGGAGCTGTCGCTGACGCTGCTGGCTCCGCCTACGCCTCGTCAGCCTCCCTCACGAGGGCTGCCGGTGCCTGGCGGCTCGCTCACGTAGGCTCGATGCCCGAAAAATAGCCCTGCCTGTCCCGATCCCGCGCTCCGCTGCAGCACGCGTCTGCCCCGGAGCCGGTCGCCTCGGCAAGTGGTGTCTGAAATGACAGTGGTGCCCGATTTAAAAGGCCCGCCGCTGACGCTGTCGCTGACGCTGCTGGCTCCGCCTGCGCCTCGTCAGCCTCCCTCACGAGGGCTGCCGGTGCCTGGCGGCTCCCTCACGTAGGCTCGATGCCCGAAAAATAGCCCTGCCTGTCCCGATCCCGCGCTCCGCTGCAGCACGCGTCTGCCCCGGAGCCGGTCGCCTCGGCAAGTGGAAATAAGCGCGAACGCAGTCCCCCACTACCACAAATTATGCAGTCGAGTTTCCCGCATTTGGGGAAATCGCAGGGGTCAGCACACCCGGGGTGCAGGGGATGAGCCTCGCCCTGGGAAAACCACCTGCCTGATCATGGGGACTCCCCTGCCAGGTAAGTAAGAGCCCTGCCAGGTAAGTAAGAGCCCGGCTGCCGGCTCTCCACGGGACAGCCGAGGACGCAGACGCGCGCCTCCCTCCGACTCGTCCACGCGGCACACAGACGCGGGCTCGCGCCTCGCTCCGACGGGAGCCGCCAGGTCTACCGGCCAACCCCCCCCCTGCCTCGTTGGGGTGGCCATGTCTACCCGGAGCTCGGCAACGACCGGGCGCACCCGCCGTCGAAGACTGGTTTAGGGTTAGGGTTAGATCCGTTAGGGTTAGGGTTAGGGTTAGATCCGTTAGGGTTAGATCCGTTAGGGTTAGATCAGTTAGGGTTAGGGTTAGATCCGTTAGGGTTAGATCCGTTAGGGTTAGATCCGTGAGGGTTAGATCCGTTAGGGTTAGGGTTAGATCCGTTAGGGTTAGATCCGTTAGGGTTAGATCCGTTACGGTTAGATCCGTTAGGGTTAGATCCGTTAGGGTAAGGGTTAGATCCGTTAGGGTTAGATCCGTTACGGTTAGATCCGTTAGGGTTAGATCCGTTAGGGTTAGGGTTAGATCCGTTAGGGTTAGGGTTAGGGTTAGATCCGTTAGGGTTAGGGATAGATCCGTTAGGGTTAGGGTTAGATCCGTTAGGATTAGATCCGTTAGGGTTAGGGTTAGGGTTAGATTCGTTAGGGTTAGGGTTAGATCCGTTAGGGTTAGATCCGTTAGGGTTAGGGTTAGATCCGTTAGGCTTAGATCCGTTAGGGTTAGATCCGTTAGGGTTAGATCCGTTAGGGTTAGATCAGTTAGGGTTAGGGTTAGATCCGTTAGGGTTAGATCCGTTAGGGTTAGGGTTAGGGTTAGATTCGTTAGGGTTAGAGTTAGATCCGTTAGGGTTTGGGTTAGATCCGTTAGGGTTAGATCCGTTAGGGTTAGATCCGTTAGGGTTAGGGTTAGGGTTAGATCCGTTACGGTTAGATCCGTTAGGGTTAGGGTTAGATTCGTTAGGGTTAGATCCGTTAGGGTTAGATCCGTTAGGGTTAGCGTTAGATCCGTTAGGGTTAGATCCGTTAGGGTTAGGGTTAGGGTTAGATCAGTTACGGTTAGATCCGTTAGGGTTAGGGTTAGATTCGTTAGGGTTAGATCCGTTAGGGTTAGGGTTAGATCCGTTAGGGTTAGGGTTAGATCCGTTAGGGTTAGATCCGTTAGGGTTAGGGTTAGGTTTAGATCCGTTACGGTTAGATCCGTTAGGGTTAGATCCGTTAGGGTAAGGGTTAGATCCGTTAGGGTTAGATTCGTTAGGGTTAGGGTTAGATCCGTTAGGGTTAGGGTTAGGGTTAGATCCGTTAGGGTTAGGGTTAGATCCGTTAGGGTTAGATCCGTTAGGGTTAGGGTTAGGGTTAGATCCGTTAGGGTTAGGGTTAGATCCGTTAGGGTTAGATCCGTTAGGGTTTGGGTTAGATCCGTTAGGGTTGGATCCGTTAGGGTTAGGGTTAGATTCGTTAGGGTTAGAGTTAGATCCGTTAGGGTTAGGGTTAGATCCGTTACGTTAGGGTTAGATCCGTTAGGGTTAGATCCGTTAGGGCTAGATCCGTTAGGGTTAGGGTTAGATCCGTTAGGGTTAGGGTTAGGGTTAGATCCGTTAGGGTTAGGGTTAGATCCGTTAGGGTTAGATCCGTTAGGGTTAGGGTTAGATCCGTTAGGGTTAGGTTTAGATCCGTTAGGGTTAGATCCGTTAGGGCTAGATCCGTTAGGGTTAGGGTTAGATCCGTTAGGGTTAGGGTTAGGGTTAGATCCGTTAGGGTTAGATCCGTTAGGGTTAGGGTTAGGGTTAGATCCGTTAGGGTTAGGGTTAGATCCGTTAGGGTTAGATCCGTTAGGGTTAGGATCCTGAGGGTTAGATCCGTTAGGGTTAGATCCGTTAGGGTTAGATCCGTTAGGGTTAGGGTTAGGGTTAGATCCGTTAGGGTTAGATCCGTTAGGGTTAGGGTTAGGGTTAGATTCGTTAGGGTTAGAGTTAGATCCGTTAGGGTTAGGGTTAGATCCGTTAGGGTTAGATCCGTTAGGGTTAGGGATAGGGTTAGATCCGTTAGGGTTAGGGTTAGATCCGTTAGGGTTAGGGTTAGGGTTAGATCCGTTAGGGTTAGGGTTAGATCCGTTAGGGTTAGGGTTAGATCCGTTAGGGTTAGATCCGTTAGGGTTAGGGTTAGATCCGTTAGGGTTAGGGTTAGATCCGTTAGGGTTAGGGTTAGATCCGTTAGGGTTAGATCCGTTAGGGTTAGGGTTAGGGTTAGATCCGTTAGGGTTAGGGTTAGATCCGTTAGGGTTAGATCCGTTAGGGTTAGAGTTAGATCCGTTAGGGTTTGGGTTAGATCCGTTAGGGTTAGATCCGTTAGGGTTAGGGTTAGATTCGTTAGGGTTAGAGTTAGATCCGTTAGGGTTAGGGCTAGATCCGTTAGGGTTAGGGTTAGATCCGTTAGGGTTAGATCCGTTAGGGTTAGGGTTAGGTTTAGATGCGTTAGGGTTAGATCCGTTAGGGTTAGATCCGTTAGGGTTAGGGTTAGGGTTAGATCCGTTAGGGTTAGGTTTAGATCCGTTAGGGTTAGGGTTCGGGTTAGATCCGTTAGGGTTAGGTTTAGATCCGTTAGGGTTAGATCCGTTAGAGTTAGGGTTAGATCCGTTAGGGTTACGGTTTGGGTTAGATCCGTTAGGGTTAGGGTTAGATCCGTTAGGGTTAGGGTTAGGGTTAGATCCGTTAGGGTTAGGGTTAGATCCGTTAGGGTTAGATCCGTTAGGGTTAGGATTAGGGTTAGATCCGTTAGGGTTAGATCCGTTCGGGTTAGATCCGTTAGGGTTAGGGTTAGGGTTAGATCCGTTAGGGTTAGATCCGTTAGGGTTAGGGTTAGGGTTAGATTCGTTAGGGTTAGAGTTAGATCCGTTAGGGTTTGGGTTAGATCCGTTAGGGTTAGATCCGTTAGGGTTAGGGCTAGGGTTAGATCCGTTAGGGTTAGGGTTAGATCCGTTAGGGTTAGGGTTAGGGTTAGATCCGTTAGGGTTAGGGTTAGATCCGTTAGGGTTAGGGTTAGATCCGTTAGGGTTAGATCCGTTAGGGTTAGGGTTAGATCCGTTAGGGTTAGGGTTAGATCCGTTAGGGTTAGATCCGTTAGGGTTAGATCCGTGAGGGTTAGATCCGTTAGGGTTAGGGTTAGATCCGTTAGGGTTAGATCCGTTAGGGTTAGATCCGTTAGGGTTAGGGTTAGGGTTAGATCCGTTACGGTTAGATCCGTTAGGGTTAGGGTTAGATTCGTTAGGGTTAGATCCGTTAGGGTTAGATCCGTTAGGGTTAGCGTTAGATCCGTTAGGGTTAGATCCGTTAGGGTTAGGGTTAGGGTTAGATCAGTTACGGTTAGATCCGTTAGGGTTAGGGTTAGATTCGTTAGGGTTAGATCCGTTAGGGTTAGGGTTAGATCCGTTAGGGTTAGGGTTAGATCCGTTAGGGTTAGATCCGTTAGGGTTAGGGTTAGGTTTAGATCCGTTACGGTTAGATCCGTTAGGGTTAGATCCGTTAGGGTAAGGGTTAGATCCGTTAGGGTTAGATTCGTTAGGGTTAGGGTTAGATCCGTTAGGGTTAGGGTTAGGGTTAGATCCGTTAGGGTTAGGGTTAG
This sequence comes from Cygnus atratus, assembly GCF_013377495.2. Classification (NCBI taxonomy): domain Eukaryota; kingdom Metazoa; phylum Chordata; class Aves; order Anseriformes; family Anatidae; genus Cygnus; species Cygnus atratus. The sequence goes on from NW_026109865.1 coordinate 7,356, forward strand.
ATCCGTTAGGGTTAGATCCGTTAGGGTTAGGGTTAGGGTTAGATCCGTTAGGGTTAGGGTTAGATCCGTTAGGGTTAGATCCGTTAGGGTTTGGGTTAGATCCGTTAGGGTTGGATCCGTTAGGGTTAGGGTTAGATTCGTTAGGGTTAGAGTTAGATCCGTTAGGGTTAGGGTTAGATCCGTTACGTTAGGGTTAGATCCGTTAGGGTTAGATCCGTTAGGGTTAGGGTTAGATCCGTTAGGGTTAGATCCGTTAGGGCTAGATCCGTTAGGGTTAGGGTTAGATCCGTTAGGGTTAGGGTTAGGGTTAGATCCGTTAGGGTTAGGGTTAGATCCGTTAGGGTTAGATCCGTTAGGGTTAGGGTTAGATCCGTTAGGGTTAGGTTTAGATCCGTTAGGGTTAGATCCGTTAGGGCTAGATCCATTAGGGTTAGGGTTAGATCCGTTAGGGTTAGGGTTAGGGTTAGATCCGTTAGGGTTAGATCCGTTAGGGTTAGGGTTAGGGTTAGATCCGTTAGGGTTAGGGTTAGATCCGTTAGGGTTAGATCCGTTAGGGTTAGGATTAGGGTTAGATCCGTTAGGGTTAGATCCGTTAGGGTTAGATCCGTTAGGGTTAGGGTTAGGGTTAGATCCGTTAGGGTTAGATCCGTTAGGGTTAGGGTTAGGGTTAGATTCGTTAGGGTTAGAGTTAGATCCGTTAGGGTTAGGGTTAGATCCGTTAGGGTTAGATCCGTTAGGGTTAGGGATAGGGTTAGATCCGTTAGGGTTAGGGTTAGATCCGTTAGGGTTAGGGTTAGGGTTAGATCCGTTAGGGTTAGGGTTAGATCCGTTAGGGTTAGGGTTAGATCCGTTAGGGTTAGATCCGTTAGGGTTAGGGTTAGATCCGTTAGGGTTAGGGTTAGGGTTAGATCCGTTAGGGTTAGGGTTAGATCCGTTAGGGTTAGGGTTAGATCCGTTAGGGTTAGATCCGTTAGGGTTAGGGTTAGGGTTAGATCCGTTAGGGTTAGGGTTAGATCCGTTAGGGTTAGATCCGTTAGGGTTAGATTTAGATCCGTTAGGGTTTGGGTTAGATCCGTTAGGGTTAGATCCGTTAGGGTTAGGGTTAGATTCGTTAGGGTTAGAGTTAGATCCGTTAGGGTTAGGGCTAGATCCGTTAGGGTTAGGGTTAGATCCGTTAGGGTTAGATCCGTTAGGGTTAGGGTTAGGTTTAGATGCGTTAGGGTTAGATCCGTTAGGGTTAGATCCGTTAGGGTTAGGGTTAGGGTTAGATCCGTTAGGGTTAGGTTTAGATCCGTTAGGGTTAGGGTTCGGGTTAGATCCGTTAGGGTTAGGTTTAGATCCGTTAGGGTTAGATCCGTTAGAGTTAGGGTTAGATCCGTTAGGGTTACGGTTTGGGTTAGATCCGTTAGGGTTAGGGTTAGATCCGTTAGGGTTAGGGTTAGGGTTAGATCCGTTAGGGTTAGGGTTAGATCCGTTAGGGTTAGATCCGTTAGGGTTAGGATTAGGGTTAGATCCGTTAGGGTTAGATCCGTTCGGGTTAGATCCGTTAGGGTTAGGGTTAGGGTTAGATCCGTTAGGGTTAGATCCGTTAGGGTTAGGGTTAGGGTTAGATTCGTTAGGGTTAGAGTTAGATCCGTTAGGGTTTGGGTTAGATCCGTTAGGGTTAGATCCGTTAGGGTTAGGGCTAGGGTTAGATCCGTTAGGGTTAGGGTTAGATCCGTTAGGGTTAGGGTTAGGGTTAGATCCGTTAGGGTTAGGGTTAGATCCGTTAGGGTTAGATCCGTTAGGGTTAGGGTTAGATCCGTTAGGGTTAGGGTTAGGGTTAGATCCGTTAGGGTTAGGGTTAGATCCGTTAGGGTTAGGGTTAGATCCGTTAGGGTTAGATCCGTTAGGGTTTGGGTTAGATCCGTTAGGGTTAGATCCGTTAGGGTTAGGGTTAGATCCGTTAGGGTTAGATCCGTTAGGGTTAGGGTTAGATTCGTTAGGGTTAGAGTTAGATCCGTTAGGGTTAGGGCTAGATCCGTTAGGGTTAGGGTTAGATCCGTTAGGGTTAGATCCGTTAGGGTTAGGGTTAGATCCGTTAGGGTTAGGTTTAGATCCGTTAGGGTTAGATCCGTTAGGGCTAGATCCGTTAGGGTTAGGGTTAGATCCGTTAGGGTTAGGGTTAGGGTTAGATCCGTTAGGGTTAGGGTTAGATCCGTTAGGGTTAGATCCGTTAGGGCTAGATCCATTAGGGTTAGGGTTAGGGTTAGATCCGTTAGGGTTAGGTTTAGATCCGTTAGGGTTAGATCCGTTAGAGTTAGGGTTAGATCCGTTAGGGTTAGGGTTAGGGTTAGATCCGTTAGGGTTAGGGTTAGATCCGTTAGGGTTAGGGTTAGGGTTAGATCCGTTAGGGTTAGATCTGTTAGGGTTAGGGTTAGATTCGTTAGGGTTAGGGTTAGATCCGTTAGGGTTAGGGTTAGGGTTAGATTCGTTAGGGTTGGAGTTAGATCCGTTAGGGTTTGGGTTAGATCCGTTAGGGTTAGATCCGTTAGGGTTAGATCCGTGAGGGTTAGATCCGTTAGGGTTAGGGTTAGATCCGTTAGGGTTAGATCCGTTAGGGTTAGATCCGTTAGGGTTAGGGTTAGGGTTAGATCCGTTACGGTAGATCCGTTAGGGTTAGGGTTAGATTCGTTAGGGTTAGATCCGTTAGGGTTAGATCCGTTAGGGTTAGATCCGTTAGGGTTAGGGTTAGATCCGTTAGGGTTAGATCCGTTAGGGTTAGGGTTAGGGTTAGATCCGTTACGGTTAGATCCGTTAGGGTTAGGGTTAGATTCGTTAGGGTTAGATCCGTTAGGGTTATGGTTAGATCCGTTAGGGTTAGGGTTAGATCCGTTAGGGTTAGATCCGTTAGGGTTAGGGTTAGGTTTAGATCCGTTACGGTTAGATCCGTTAGGGTTAGATCCGTTAGGGTAAGGGTTAGATCCGTTAGGGTTAGATCCGTTAGGGTATAGGGTTAGATCCGTTAGGGTTAGGGTTAGGGTTAGATCCGTTAGGGTTAGGGTTAGATCCGTTAGGGTTAGATCCGTTAGGGTTAGGGTTAGGGTTAGATCCGTTAGGGTTAGGGTTAGATCCGTTAGGGTTAGATCCGTTAGGGTTTGGGTTAGATCCGTTAGGGTTGGATCCGTTAGGGTTAGGGTTAGATTCGTTAGGGTTAGAGTTAGATCCGTTAGGGTTAGGGTTAGATCCGTTACGTTAGGGTTAGATCCGTTAGGGTTAGATCCGTTAGGGTTAGATCCGTTAGGGTTAGGGTTAGATCCGTTAGGGTTAGATCCGTTAGGGTTAGGGTTAGGGTTAGATCCGTTACGGTTAGATCCGTTAGGGTTAGGGTTAGATTCGTTAGGGTTAGATCCGTTAGGGTTATGGTTAGATCCGTTAGGGTTAGGGTTAGATCCGTTAGGGTTAGATCCGTTAGGGTTAGGGTTAGGTTTAGATCCGTTACGGTTAGATCCGTTAGGGTTAGATCCGTTAGGGTAATGGTTAGATCCGTTAGGGTTAGATCCGTTAGGGTTAGGGTTAGATCCTTTAGGGTTAGGGTTAGGGTTAGATCCGTTAGGGTTAGGGTTAGATCCGTTAGGGTTAGATCCGTTAGGGTTAGGGTTAGGGTTAGATCCGTTAGGGTTAGGGTTAGATCCGTTAGGGTTAGATCCGTTAGGGTTTGGGTTAGATCCGTTAGGGTTGGATCCGTTAGGGTTAGGGTTAGATTCGTTAGGGTTAGAGTTAGATCCGTTAGGGTTAGGGTTAGATCCGTTACGTTAGGGTTAGATCCGTTAGGGTTAGATCCGTTAGGGTTAGGGTTAGATCCGTTAGGGTTAGATCCGTTAGGGCTAGGTCCGTTAGGGTTAGGGTTAGATCCGTTATGGTTAGGGTTAGGGTTAGATCCGTATAGGGTTACGGTTAGATCCGTTAGGGTTAGATCCGTTAGGGTTAGGGTTAGATCCGTTAGGGTTAGGTTTAGATCCGTTAGGGTTAGATCCGTTAGGGCTAGATCCGTTAGGGTTAGGTTTAGATCCGTTAGGGTTAGGGTTAGGGTTAGATCCGTTAGGGTTAGGGTTAGATCCGTTAGGGTTAGATCCGTTCGGGTTAGATCCGTTAGGGTTAGATCCATTAGGGTTAGGGTTAGATCCGTTAGGGTTAGGTTTAGATCCGTTAGGGTTAGATCCGTTAGGGCTAGATCCGTTAGGGTTAGGGTTAGATCCATTAGGGTTAGGGTTAGGGTTAGATCCGTTAGGGTTAGGGTTAGATCCGTTAGGGTTAGGGTTAGGGTTAGATCCGTTAGGGTTAGATCCGTTAGGGTTAGGGTTAGATCCGTTAGGGTTAGATCCGTTAGGGTTAGATCTGTTAGGGTTAGGGTTAGGGTTAGATCCGTTAGGGTTAGGTTTAGATCCGTTAGGGTTAGATCCGTTAGGGTTACGGTTTGGGTTAGATCCGTTAGGGTTAGGGTTAGATCCGTTAGGGTTAGGGTTAGGGTTAGATCCGTTAGGGTTAGGGTTAGATCCGTTAGGGTTAAATCCGTTAGGGTTAGGATTAGGTTTAGATTCCTTAGGGTTAGATCCGTTCGGGTTAGATCCTTAGGGTTAGGGTTAGGG
>NW_026109866.1:0-11000 GCF_013377495.2 Cygnus atratus
AATGGAGCAAACACAAGGGAAGGCCCATCATGAGCCTCAGCTTCCAGCTGCTGCTTTCAGTGGGGTCACTTGCTTTAACTATTCCTGAATGCAGTGCAAATGGGTCAGAGCTGGTTTTAGCCCCAGAGTTTTTCATACGAGTCAGAGGATTGCATTGGCAGTGTGGAGGAACACAGAGACCAGACCTTTTCTGCTGGGTCAGGAGAACTACACCAACAGCCTGCCTGCAGCCAAAAGGGCCTGGTGTCGTTGTGCCTCAGCCTCACACCCGCAGCGGGGGGAACATCATCAGCCTAGCCATTGCTTTGGCTTTTTTCCTATTTATGGCGAGGCCCTTCCAGTGCTATCCTTTGCCCAGCAACGATACGACTGCACGCATTGCCAGCAGTCATACAGCAAATAAAAGAAAGAAAACAGAAAGCTTTCACTGCGATGGACTGTGCCTAGCTCCAGCATCCTGGCAGCTCACAGCTGCCAGCAGGGCTCAGTGCCCCCAGCCTTTGATGGGGCTTCAAACCCTCTCTAAGTAGGACTGCAGAAACAATAAACTTACAGCGACCAGCTTCTCTACCACGTATGTGGACTTGTTGAGACTGTGTAAAAACTCTTCAGAAAATGTCATTTTCACTCTTTGCCCTCGGATAGCAAGAGTGCCAATATCCTTTAATGTGGAGTCCGTGTCTTCCCTATTTGTGAGGATGCGGTAGAAGTATTGCAAAGTCTCCTCCAAACAGCTCTACACAATTTCCTTGGTGTAGGGGACGTTCAAGAGTATATTCTCGTAGCTCAGCACCACTATCTTCATATCATCTGGAAAAAATGAGGAACAATGCAACTTGCACTGCAGTTGAGCAGATTCAAACAAAGTTCCAGGAGCTTCCAGCTAAAACATGCTGCTGTAGCTGCTGTAGTCTAAGCCTTGTACGACTCCTTAAAGCAGCTGATGTATGCTCCCCCTCAAGAAAAATTGAAATCACTCCATCAATGTACCAGGTGCACAGCTGTGACTCCTCAGCCCAGAGATAGGACCCAACAACCTCAGCCGTCTGCGGAACACAGGAGGAGGAGGCGAGAAGAATGCGGCTGGTTCCCATGCAAAGAGCCCAGGGTCAGTGCACTCCTGGTCTGGGGAGACCTGCCTCGCACTGAGACAGGCAAGCACAAGAACTTCCAGACAGTTCTGGACAGTCCCTGTGGCCTTCAAAACTGAGGAGCAAATGTCTCTGCTTTTGGTACCAGACCCCTTTACCCTGGGGCTGCCCGACAGAAGTTCCTATCCAGGAGAAGCTGGGAGTCATTGCAAAGAGAAGAAACACCCCAAACGAGGCACCAAGCTCTTAGTGCTGCACAGGTCTCATCCATGGCACACTGTAGCCAAAGTAATGGCAGCAGTTGACAGAAATTACAGCAAGTCTGGCCATTGATGGATTTCTATGCCAGCCGTCTTTTCTCTCTCTCAGGGCCTTCTGATGGCATCTGAGTTGTCTATCAGCACTTCTAAACAGCAATCAGCACAACCCCTTAATATATGTACACATGGGAAAACAAGACTTTAATTGGTATTCTTACCAGGAACACGTACACAACGTGTTTCAACTTACGAATCTGTACAAGAGTCTTGGACTGTGAAAACACAGGTCTCCAAAATGTGAGCACCTGGCCATTTTCGAAAGATAACCATTTTTTAGTATGGAATGTCCCCAGTCCTGTTACAGTGATGGCCCGAGGCTGGTAAAGAAAAGAAGGTGAAGCATGTTTAAGTTGGAAAACAGAGTGAGAGCTTGTGACATCTGGCAAGGGGGTGCCCTGTGCCCTGCCCACTCTTAATGCGGCATGGGATAAGATGGGGGAGCTGGGAAAGCTCATGAGAGCTGAGTATGCCCACATACTCAGGGCATTTTCTCTCCCTTTCCTTTGCCCCTCAAGAAAATATGCGGTGAAGTAAAGCAGGTAGAGGAGGTCTAGCCCATCCTTCAGCTAGGTCCCTTCCAGCAACTGGGGATAACCCTGGAAGCATCCCCAGCTGTCTGTTTGCTCTCTCCACTCTGAGAGCGAAGAACAGAGAAGACCCAGCAAGTTCTGAACACATTTTCCTACCGTTTATATCTTTGATATAAATATACCCCCCCCCCCCCGGTGACCCCAGGCGTCCCCCAGGTGCCCCGGAGGACCCCCCCCGGTGACACCCAGCGGGCCCCAGGGCGCCCCGGTGGACCCCCCCCTGCGACCCCCGGCAGGTCCCTGGGCACCCCGCAGGACCCACCCCTGTGACCCCCTGGCGTCCCCCCGGGCGCCCGGGAGGCCCCCCCCAGTGACGCCCGGTGGGCCCCGGGGCGCCCTGGAGGACCCCTCCAGCTGACCTCCGGCAGGCACCCGGGCACCCAGAGGACCCCTCCAGGCAACCCCATGCAGACCCCAGCGCTCTCTGGAGTACCGCCCCCGGTGACCCCTGGCAGGACCCCAGATGCCCCTGAGGACCCCGCCCGGTGACCCCCGGCAGGCATCCGGTACCACGGAGGACCCCTCCAGGTGACCCCCGGCGGGCCCCTGGGAGCCCCGGTGACCCCCCCTGGTGACCCCCGGCTATGGGGACAGGAGCTATGGGGCAGATGAAGCAGGAGCTATGGAGCAGGATGGGGCAACATCTATGGGGCAGGAGCTATGGGGTGAGATGGGGCAGGAGCTATGGGGCAGCTACGGGGCAGCTATGGGTCACACCTCTCTCCCCTTACCCAGCAGGTGCCGGCTACACCACAGTGCGGTTGTACAGGATCTGGGGGGGGGGGGTTACGGGGAGGTTTGGGGGTTACGGGTTTTTTTTGGGGGGGGTTCTGGGGGTTAAAGGGGTCGGGATCAGTGCCAAATGGGGACCCGGATGGCTGCCGATGGGTGAAAGGGACGTTAGATGGCCCCAAATGGGGTGGGTGTTGGTGGGTGTGGGGTGAGGTGTGGGGCAGGTGTGGGGTGGGCTGTGGGGCTCACTATGGGGCAAGCTATGGGGTGTGCTATGGGTTTATGGGGCACTCTATGGGACTCACTATGGGGTGTGCTATGGGGCACACTGTGGGGCAGGCTATGGAGTGGGTGTGGGGTGGGTGCGGGGGTCCCACTAGGAGCAGTGGTTGGAGGCTGACGCTATGGGGCAGGATGTGGGGTGGGTGTGCGGCATGCTATGGGGCGTGCTATGGGGCTCACTATGGGGCACAAGTGGGGTGGGTGTGGGGTGGGTGTGGGGCAGGGTGTGGGGTGAGGTGTGGGGTGGGCTGTGGGGCGTGCTATGGGTCACGCTATGGGGTGTGCTATGGGTTTATGGGCACGCTATGGGGCAGGCTATGGGTCACGCTATGGGGCAGCCTTTTCCCAATTAAAAAAACAAAACAAAACAACCAAACAAAAACCAACCAAACAACCAACCAAAAACCCTTTACGAATATAAGAGAGGATTGGTTATAACATTAAAATTATGGGTGATTTGGAAAAGAAGGGAGGTAGTTTCTTGGTTATGAAATACACACAGCCATCAGTTTCCACACCACATCCTTGAGGTCCTGGTTCCTCGTGCTGTAGGTGAGGGGGTTCACTGCTGGAGGCACCGCCGAGTACAGAACTGCCAGCGCCAGGTCCAGAGAAGGGTAGGAGACCCGCACCTAACTTGGTGTCGTCTGCAAACTTACTGGGGGTGCACTCGATCACCTCATCCAGATCATCCATAAAGATATTGAAGAGAACTGGCCCCAGTACTGAGCCCTGGGGGACTCCACCAGTGACCAGTCTCCAACTGGATTTGACTCCATTCACCACGACTCTTTGGGCCCGGCTACCCAGCCAGTTTCTAACCCAACGCAGCGTACGCCAGTCCAAGCCAAGAGCAGCCAGGTTCTCGAGGAGATCATCGGGTCCAAACCCGCTGCCAAAGCAGGTTCCTTACAGCAGGCTGCCCAGGTAGGCATCCAGACGGGCCTCGAATATCTCCAGAGAAGGAGACCCCACAACCTCCCTGGGCATCCTGTCCCAGTTCTCCGTCACCCTCATCGTGAAGTTCTTTCGCATGGTGGTGCAGAACTTCCTGGCCTCCATCTTGTGACCATTACCCCTTGTCCTGTCCCCACAAACCACTGAAAAGAGGTTGGCCAAATCCCTCTGTCTCCCACACCTCAGGTATTTATACACATTGATGAGATCCTCTCTCAGTCTTCTCTTCTCCAGGCTGAACACACCCAGGTCTCTCAGCCTTTCCTCATAGGGAAGATGATCCAGGCCCCGTGTCATCTTTGTGGCCCTCCTCTGGACTCTTTCCAGGAGATCCCTGTCTTTTTTGTACCGGGGAGCCCAGAACTGGATACAGTACTCCAGGTGAGGCCTGACCAGGGCAGAGTAGAGGGGGAGGATCACCTCCCTTGACCTGCTGGCCACACTCCTTTTAATGCATGCCAGGATCCCCTTGGCCCTCTTGGCCACCAGGGCACACTGCTGGCTTGTGTTCGACCTGTCGCCCACCAGGACCCCCAGGTCCTTCTCCTCAGAGCTCCTCTCCAGCAGGTCGCCCCCCAGCCTGTACTGATACGTCCGGTTGTTCCTTCCCAGGTGCAGGACTCTACTCTTGTTCTTGTTAAACCTCATTTGGTTTCCTCCTGCCCAGCTCTCCAGCCAGCCCAGGTCTCGCTGAATGGCAGCACAGCTTTCTGGCATGTTGGCCACTCCTCCCAGCTTTGTGTCATCGGCATCCTTGCTGAGGGCAGACACTATTCCCTCATCAAGGTCGTCAATGGTAGATGTTGAACAAGAGTGGACCCAGCACTGACCCCTGGGGAACGCCACTAGTCACAGGTCTCCAGCCGGACTCTGCGCCGCTGATCACCACCCTCTGAGTTTGGCCAGTCAGCCAGTTCTCAACCCACCTTACTGCCCACTCCTCTATCCCACACTTTCTCAGCTTTGCTAGCAGGATGTCATGGGAGACAGCATCGAAAGCCTTACTAAAATCAAGGTAGATGACATCCACTGCTCTCCCGCATCTACCCAGCTGGTGATGCCATCATAGAAGGCAACGAGGCTGGTCGAGCACGACTTCCCCTTGGTGAATCCATGCTGACTACTCCTCACAACCTTCTTCTCTTCCAATTGCTTGGAGATGGCATCCAGAACGAGCTGTTCCAACACCTTTCCAGGGACAGAGGTGAGACCAACTGGCCTGTAGTTTCCTGGATCCTCCTTCTTGCCCTTCTTGAAGATCGGAGTGACATTGGCTATCCTCCAGTCTTCAGGCACCTCTCTTGTTCTCCAGGACCTTTCGAAGATGACAGAGCGGTTCGGCAATCACCTCTGCCAACTCCCTTAGCACACGGGGATGCATCCCATCGGGACCCATGGATTTGTGTGCGTTGAGCCCACTCAGACGCTCCCGAACCACTCTCTCGTCAACTACGGGGGAGCCCTCCGTTTCCCAGACCCTTTCTCCCCCCACCAGGGTCGAGGAGTCCCCGGGGGAGTCCTTGAAGCAAAGACTGAAGCAAAGAAAGCATTCAGTATCTCCGCCTTCTCGGCGTCTCCCGTTACCGGGACACCCCCCTCATTCAGCAAGTGACCCACATTATCCCTAGTCTTCCTTTTACTATTTACGTACTTAAAAAAAACCCTTCTTATTATCTTTTATCTCTCTTGCAAGCCTTGTCTCTAGGTGGGCTTTAGCCTTCCTTGTCGTGTCCCTGCAGGCCCTGACAACACTCCTCTACTCCTCCCAGTCGGACAGGCCCTTTTTCCACATTTCATAGACCTTCCTCTTCCTTTTGATCTTATCGGCGAGCTTCTTGCTCATCCACGCAGGTTTCCTGCCCCCCTTCCCCGATTTCCTACTCTTAGGGATGCACTGAGCTTGGAAGAAGTGCTGTTTAAAGGCAGCCCAGCTCTCACAAACACCCTTGCCTTCTAGCAACCTAGCCCATGAGATACCCCCAAGCAGGTCCTAGAAGAGGTCGAAGTTGGCTCTCTGAAAGTCCAGGGTAGCAATCCTGGTACTAGCCTTACTTCTCCCACCAAGTTCCATTTTGAACTCCACCATCTCATGGTTGCTGCATCCCAAGCTGCCCCCAACCTTCACGTCCCTAACAAGCCCATCCCTGTTGGTAAGGACACGGTCCAGAAGCACCCCCCACCTCGTCAGCTCCTCCACCATCTGCATCAGAAAACTGTCCTCAGTGCCTTGTAGGAACCGTTTGGACTGCGTATGCCTGGCCGAGTTGCTTGCCCGACAGATGTCTGGATAATCGAAGTCCCCCAGGAGAACCAGTGCCCGGGATCATGAGGCTACTACCAGCTGCTTGTAGAAGGCCTCATCAACCTCCTCCTCCTGATTTGGCGACCTGTAGTGCACTCCCACAACAGCATCCCCCATCCCAGCCCACCCCTTAATTCTCACCCACAAGCTCTCCACTTGTCCTTCGCCCTCCCCCAGGTGGAGCTGGGCATGCTTTCATTGCTCCCTCACATAAGGGGCAACCCCTAAAGAGGACACAGCCCTCCATGACAGCGTTCCAGCCGTGTGAGCTGTCCCACCACGTCTCTGTGATCGCAACGAGATTGCGGCCCTGTGACCAAGCACAGATCTCGAGCTCACCCTGTTTATTTCCCATGCTCCATGCATTGGTACACGGGCACTTTAGGGCATCAGAAGGCGCAGTTACCCCTGGAGGGATGCAAGAAGATTCCGGACGGGCTATCGGGTTCGTGACCTTCTCTGAGGAGCCCTCGGACAATCCTGTGGGACAGCTCAGAGGTTTTTCCCTGCTGTCTTCAACAGTGACAGCAGTGACGACTTCCCCCAGCCCTTCTCTGTTGCTTTTAGCTCCCCTCCCTTCCCCCATCAAACCTAGTGTAAAGCCCTGGTAACCAGCCCCAAGAGCTTGCTCCCCAACACACTTGTGCCCCGCTTGCTGAGTCGCAGTCGGTCAGCAGCCCCCACACCCGGCTTCTCAAAAGGCTGCCCAAGATCAAAACACCCAAATCCTTGGTCCAGACACCGCCCCCTCAGCCAGTCATTTCCCTGTCCCGTTCTCCTCCTTCCTTCTCGCATCACTTCTCATTTTCTGGGAGGTTATTAGGCAGTGGGCCTCTTCAGCATGTCACCTCCGCCTCTGGAGATCATTCAAAATCTTTGCCTTCTGGCCAGTCCATGATCACTTCCAAGATACCTGGCTGACTGGGATTTCCTGTTTGAGCCTTTTGGGTGATCAGTGCTACCCACTTACTCTGTATGGCATCAGTCGTGTGCTGTGTAGAGGGGACCCTCCCTTTGAACACCCAACCCAGCAATGGCAGGCAGGGTGCCAGGACGAGCTGGGCTTCAGTACCAACCACTTCTGAAGCAGCTCAAACTCCTTCACATACTGCCAGTATCTCTTTTTTGGGGCAAGTATTGAGAGTCTCGGCTCCTCTGTATCTGCGTGGTGGTTTTACTCGGGTGGGCAGCTGAACTCCACCACAACCGCATTCACCAAATAAGGTTTTATTGGGAAGAAAATAAAAAAGTAAAAAGTTAACTCCATCCCAGCCAGACTCAGCACAATCTGTGACTCCAAAACCCTCGGGCTCGACGTCGAGTCTCCCTGGGCTCTTGCTGACAGGGGCTCCAGGTGGGCCATTCTCCCTGGTTGAGCTGCAGAGCACATTTTTTACATCTAGTCCTGCTTGGACTGTCCCAAGGACTACTGCACGAACTGTCTCCTGTTTAATTTGTTCAAATGGTTGTCATTGCTCAGGGCCCCGTGTGAAACTGCTCTTCTTCCAGGTGACATGATCGAGAGGGCTGCCAATCAGACTCTAATTTGGAATGTGCATTCTCCAAAAACAGTGCCTAAGAAAGCTTGTGTTTCTTTTTTGCTAGCCGGTGGAGACATAGCTGTTATTTTGTTGATCACATCCATTGGGATCTGATGACAGTCATCTTGCCATTTTATTCCTAAAACTATATCTCCTGTGAAGGTCCTTTGACCTTATTTTGTTTTATGGCAAAACCTGAGTTAGTCTATGCCATGGATGCATGCAGCCTCCAGGCCAGTCTTAACTGGTGCTTTTGCCACTCCTTCCCAGTTAAGCTCACTTCAGCCTACAGTTAACTACAGTTAACTGTTGGGACATCCCTGTCACTCCAGAAGTATAAATGGCTTCTGCCCCTTTATAGCTTGGCGGCATTACAGTACATTGTGCACAGGTGTCTACTAAAACCTTATACTTCTGTGGGTCTGATGTACAAGGCCATCAAATCTACACAGTCCAAAAAACCTGATTGTCCCTTCTTTCCCCCTGACTGGAGGCAGGACCCCTCTAATCCTGCTCATAGTATTTGTTAATGTGTCTGGGTGACAGCCTTCTGAAAACTAGGGAAGAGATCTATTAGAGTGGGTCCAGAGGATGTCCATGAGGATAATCAGAGGGCTGGAGCACTGATCCTCTGAAGAAGTGCTGAGAGAGCTGAGAAAACTCGGGGGTGACCTCATTTCAGCCTTTCAGTACATAATGGGAGCTCATAAAAAAATGGAGAGCAAATTTTACACAAGCAGATAGTGATAGGGCACGGGGAAATGGTTTTAAACTACAACATGGGAGTTTTAGATGAAATGTTAGGAGGAAATTCTTCGCAGAAACACGTTGCCCAGAGAAGTTCTGCAAGCTCCATCCCTGGAAGTGTTCAAGGCCGTTGGATTGGGCCCTGGGCAATCTAATCTAGAGGGTGGCATTCCTGCTCATGGCATTAGGGCTGGAACTAGATGACCATTGAGGTCTCTTCAAACCCAAGCAGTTCTATGATTCTATGACCCTAGGATTCTAGGATTCTATGGTCCACTGGGTGACAGTGTGAAAAAATTACTCATGTCTGGGTAGACAATACCTGTTTGGCCCTCATCTACCAGGCTGGTCACTTCACTTCAGAGGCTTATCCAGTTGGTCATGCAGGACTTCCCCTTGGTGACTCCCTCATGACTCTTCCTGATGATTTTCTTGCCCTTCATGTGCCTGGAAATAGTTGCCAGGATTTGTTGTTCCATTCCTTTCCCAGGGATCAAGGTGAAACTGGCTGGCCTCTAGTTCCCTGGGTCCTCCGTCTTGAAGAAATGCAAAGCACACCACTATATGTTTGCTAGGAAGAAAGCTACCTCCGTGCCAGTGCAATTAAAGTTGGTAAGAGGAGGCGTAAGGATCAGGCCTGGGGACAGGGAGGGGAGAAACGTACAAGAGATGATGAGGACAACACCAGAACGGGAAATTTCTAAAGAGTTTAAGGACGGGAGTAATCACCATGAGAGAAGATTAGTGCTGGGTCAGGAGAAAGTACTGGTCAGTCTGATCTAAATGGCAGTAACATTGTCCCTGCTCAGAGCAGACCACAGTGCTTGAGACCTCCAGAAGTCCCTTGCCACCCAAATCCTTTAGGGCAAAGGGGTTGGGCAGTGAAACTGGGAGTATTGGACCTGGCCATTTCTGGAGGAATTGCTGTCATTTGTAATTCCTGCTTGGCCCCGTCCTCAGGATTGCATGGTCCACAAATCCATCCTCAGGAGGAAGTTCTGCTCCATGGGCACCTGCAGTCAAACGTGCACAGGAATACCACAGAAAAATTCTCCTAAGCAGTGCTGGGCATTCCAGGGTCACAGAATAATGAGAGTTGGAAGAGGCCTCTTGAGGCTTGTCTACTGCCAAGCCTTCCTACTCAAGCACGGTCAGCTAGAGCCTGTTGTCAGGGACCCAGTCATCTCTGGAATATCTCCAAGGAATGGGAGACTCCACAGTCTCTCTGGGCAAGTGTTTCCAGTGATCAGCCCCCCACAGTAAAGAGGTGTTCGTTTATGTTCAGAATAAATATCCTGTGATTCAGATTGTGTCCATTGCTGCTTCTGCTGTTGCTGGGCATGATCAAGAAGAGCCTGGCTCCTTCTTCCTCACAACCTCCCATCAAATTTTGATATTCATTGACAAGGACCTCCACGGAGCCCTGCCTTCTGCAGGCTGAACAGTCCCAGCCCTCCCAGCCTCTCGTCTTATGAAGGACACTCCAGTCCACTCACCGTCTCCATGGCCCTTTCCTGGACTCACTCCATCAAGCCCATGTTCCTCTTGTACTGAGGAGCCCAGCACTGGTCACGGTCCTGCAGAGGTGGTGTCACCAGTGCTCAAATCAGAGGGAGGATCTCTTGCTTGACCTGCTGGCAATGCTCTATCTAATGCAGCCCAGATGGCTGTTGGTCTTCTTGGCTGCAAGGGCACACTGCTGGATCACATATCAGCTGTTGCACACCAGGAAACTTTTGCTTCCGTCATGTCCTTGGAACCTCATGCAGACACCAGGGCCATTCAAAGATAGTCGAGTATGGCTTCACAGTGAGGTTGGCCAGCTCCCTCAGTGTCACAAACAGATTTCTCCGTAACTTGGATTGAACAGCAGTGCAGGATTTATTTTTTACTTTTATGGTAAATCACGAGATTAGATTGTATGATTCCTGACAGCGCTTAATCATCTGCTACTTTAACATAATGACTGTACAGAATTTACTACAATCAAAGCAGCTACTTAGATAAAGATTTTAGAATGACAAGGGATACAGAAGAGTTATTGCAGGGTGCTGGGGGGATTCTAAACTCATTTGCACAGTTAGAGACTTCCACTCTTGCTGGTAAATTGCTGACCATTCTCATTTGTTGGTGTGGAGAGTGGACAATTTTAAACCTGGAGGAGTCTCCCCTGAAAGGAGTCCCTGCTCAGGAGGAGATCAAGGCTCACAGCCTGCTGCAGTCTCTGGAGAGCTCAAGGGGCTTTTGGCTTAAAACCACTATTTATAGGACCACAAGTCTAAGACCAAGGACTGTTAGACCAATGACCAATGACCATTTCCATAGTTGTTATTTTCGAACAACAGTACTGTTTCAGTACCTTCTAGTATGTACGGTTCTGGTATTTCACAGACTGGGCTATGATCCAGGTCGCAGGGTCCAAGACGCAATCGGGGAGT
>NW_026109867.1:0-10139 GCF_013377495.2 Cygnus atratus
GGGCTGCTATCCAGAACCAAACCTCTCTCAGGAGGTAGACAAAAGCCATAAACTTATCCAAAACATGTTACAAAGGCATGCTCGCGAGGATGCAAGGGGAACGACCAGGCACGGACCTACCTTCAAAAGGGACAAGAGCTCTCCAGTACCTGCTGTGGACGAATCTGGGACTACTACCCAGACGTAAGGAAACACTATTTTACTGGGTCCCTAACACAGACGACACCATTTCTAAATCCACGGATTCCTCCTTCCTCCACAGAAAGGGAACTGGGCACTCGTCAATACACCTGCCCTGGAGCGCTTCTGGATGCTGCCTGAGTTTCTCTCTCCCTGCAATTCGGTAAAGAACACGCTGCAAAATGCCTGGCAGGAATCAAGTCCCTGCTCACCAGCTACTTGTGCACCTTTCAGCTGGCCCACGATCAGGTGTTGGAACACGGAGTCGTGAGAAAAGAAAATTCTCAGCTATCTGCCCTGGAGGAATGTGAGGCTGCTACAGAACCAAACCACCCTGAGGAGTTATAAAAAAGCCAAAGAGTAATCCAGAAAGTCTCTAAATGCATGCCTGGGAGGAGGCAAGGGTAGCTACCAGGCATGGACCTACCTCCTAGAGAGACCAAAGTTCTCCGCTACCAGCCCGGCAGGAATCTGGGGCTGCTATCAAGAACCAAACCTCTCTCAGGAGGTAGACAAAAGCCATAGAGTTATCCAAAAAATTTCCAGATGCATGCCTGGGAGGAGGCAAGGGTAGCTACCAGGCATGGACCTACCTCCTAGAGAGACCAAAGTTCTCCGCTACCAGCCCGGCAGGAATCTGGGGCTGCTATCAAGAACCAAACCTCTCTCAGGAGGTAGACAAAAGCCATAGAGTTATCCAAAAAATTTCCAGATGCATGCCTGGGAGGAGGCAAGGGTAGCTACCAGGCATGGACCTACCTCCTAGAGAGACCAAAGTTCTCCGCTACCAGCCCGGCAGGAATCTGGGGCTGCTATCAAAAGAACCAAACCTCTCTCAGGAGGTAGACAAAAGCCATAGAGTTATCCAAAAAATTTCCAGATGCATGCCTGGGAGGAGGCAAGGGTAGCTACCAGGCATGGACCTACCTCCTAGAGAGACCAAAGTTCTCCGCTACCAGCCCGGCAGGAATCTGGGGCTGCTATCAAGAACCAAACCTCTCTCAGGAGGTAGACAAAAGCCATAGAGTTATCCAAAAAATTTCCAGATGCATGCCTGGGAGGAGGCAAGGGTAGCTACCAGGCATGGACCTACCTCCTAGAGAGACCAAAGTTCTCCGCTACCAGCCCGGCAGGAATCTGGGGCTGCTATCAAGAACCAAACCTCTCTCAGGAGGTAGACAAAAAGCTCGGATAGCATGTGAAATACTTGCCATAGCCATGCCTGGGAGGAGGCAAGGGTAGCTACAGGGCATGCAACTACCTCCTAGAGAGACCAAAGTTCTCCGCTACCAGCCCGGAGGAATCTGGGGCTGCTATCCAGAACCAAACCTCTCTCAGGAGGTAGACAAAAGCCATAAACTTATCCAAAACATGTTACAAAGGCATGCTCGCGAGGATGCAAGGGGAACGACCAGGCACGGACCTACCTTCAAAAGGGACAAGAGCTCTCCAGTACCTGCTGTGGACGAATCTGGGACTACTACCCAGACGTAAGGAAACACTATTTTACTGGGTCCCTAACACAGACGACACCATTTCTAAATCCACGGATTCCTCCTTCCTCCACAGAAAGGGAACTGGGCACTCGTCAATACACCTGCCCTGGAGCGCTTCTGGATGCTGCCTGAGTTTCTCTCTCCCTGCAATTCGGTAAAGAACACGCTGCAAAATGCCTGGCAGGAATCAAGTCCCTGCTCACCAGCTACTTGTGCACCTTTCAGCTGGCCCACGATCAGGTGTTGGAACACGGAGTCGTGAGAAAAGAAAATTCTCAGCTATCTGCCCTGGAGGAATGTGAGGCTGCTACGCAGAACCAAACACCCTGAGGAGTTATAAAAAAGGCCAAAGAGTAATCCAGAAAGTCTCTAAATGCATGCCTGGGAGGAGGCAAGGGTAGCTACCAGGCATGGACCTACCTCCTAGAGAGACCAAAGTTCTCCGCTACCAGCCCGGCAGGAATCTGGGGCTGCTATCAAGAACCAAACCTCTCTCAGGAGGTAGACAAAAAGCTCGGATAGCATGTGAAATACTTGCCATAGCCATGCCTGGGAGGAGGCAAGGGTAGCTACAGGGCATGCAACTACCTCCTAAAGAGACCAAAGTTCTCCGCTACCAGCCCGCAAGGAATCTGGGGCTGCTATCCAGAACCAAACCTCTCTCAGGAGGTAGACAAAAGCCATAAACTTATCCAAAACATGTTACAAAGGCATGCTCGCGAGGACGCAAGGGGAACGACCAGGCACGGACCTACCTTCAAAAGGGACAAGAGCTCTCCAGTACCTGCTGTGGACGAATCTGGGACTACTACCCAGACGTAAGGAAACACTATTTTACTGGGTCCCTAACACAGACGACACCATTTCTAAATCCACGGATTCCTCCTTCCTCCACAGAAAGGGAACTGGGCACTCGTCAATACACCTGCCCTGGAGCGCTTCTGGATGCTGCCTGAGTTTCTCTCTCCCTGCAATTCGGTAAAGAACACGCTGCAAAATGCCTGGCAGGAATCAAGTCCCTGCTCACCAGCTACTTGTGCACCTTTCAGCTGGCCCACGATCAGGTGTTGGAACACGGAGTCGTGAGAAAAGAAAATTCTCAGCTATCTGCCCTGGAGGAATGTGAGGCTGCTACGCAGAACCAAACCACCCTGAGGAGTTATAAAAAAGCCAAAGAGTAATCCAGAAAGTCTCTAAATGCATGCCTGGGAGGAGGCAAGGGTAGCTACCAGGCATGGACCTACCTCCTAGAGAGACCAAAGTTCTCCGCTACCAGCCCGGCAGGAATCTGGGGCTGCTATCAAGAACCAAACCTCTCTCAGGAGGTAGACAAAAGCCATAGAGTTATCCAAAAAATTTCCAGATGCATGCCTGGGAGGAGGCAAGGGTAGCTACCAGGCATGGACCTACCTCCTAGAGAGACCAAAGTTCTCCGCTACCAGCCCGGCAGGAATCTGGGGCTGCTATCAAGAACCAAACCTCTCTCAGGAGGTAGACAAAAGCCATAGAGTTATCCAAAAAATTTCCAGATGCATGCCTGGGAGGAGGCAAGGGTAGCTACCAGGCATGGACCTACCTCCTAGAGAGACCAAAGTTCTCCGCTACCAGCCCGGCAGGAATCTGGGGCTGCTATCAAGAACCAAACCTCTCTCAGGAGGTAGACAAAAAGCTCGGATAGCATGTGAAATACTTGCCATAGCCATGCCTGGGAGGAGGCAAGGGTAGCTACAGGGCATGCAACTACCTCCTAGAGAGACCAAAGTTCTCCGCTACCAGCCCGGGAGGAATCTGGGGCTGCTATCCAGAACCAAACCTCTCTCAGGGAGGTAGACAAAAGCCATAAACTTATCCAAAACATGTTACAAAGGCATGCTCGCGAGGATGCAAGGGGAACGACCAGGCACGGACCTACCTTCAAAAGGGACAAGAGCTCTCCAGTACCTGCTGTGGACGAATCTGGGACTACTACCCAGACGTAAGGAAACACTATTTTACTGGGTCCCTAACACAGACGACACCATTTCTAAATCCACGGATTCCTCCTTCCTCCACAGAAAGGGAACTGGGCACTCGTCAATACACCTGCCCTGGAGCGCTTCTGGATGCTGCCTGAGTTTCTCTCTCCCTGCAATTCGGTAAAGAACACGCTGCAAAATGCCTGGCAGGAATCAAGTCCCTGCTCACCAGCTACTTGTGCACCTTTCAGCTGGCCCACGATCAGGTGTTGGAACACGGAGTCGTGAGAAAAGAAAATTCTCAGCTATCTGCCCTGGAGGAATGTGAGGCTGCTACGCAGAACCAAACCACCCTGAGGAGTTATAAAAAGGCAAAGAGTAATCCAGAAAGTCTCTAAATGCATGCCTGGGAGGAGGCAAGGGTAGCTACCAGGCATGGACCTACCTCCTAGAGAGACCAAAGTTCTCCGCTACCAGCCCGGCAGGAATCTGGGGCTGCTATCAAGAACCAAACCTCTCTCAGGAGGTAGACAAAAAGCTCGGATAGCATGTGAAATACTTGCCATAGCCATGCCTGGGAGGAGGCAAGGGTAGCTACAGGGCATGCAACTACCTCCTAAAGAGACCAAAGTTCTCCGCTACCAGCCCGCAAGGAATCTGGGGCTGCTATCCAGAACCAAACCTCTCTCAGGAGGTAGACAAAAGCCATAAACTTATCCAAAACATGTTACAAAGGCATGCTCGCGAGGACGCAAGGGGAACGACCAGGCACGGACCTACCTTCAAAAGGGACAAGAGCTCTCCAGTACCTGCTGTGGACGAATCTGGGACTACTACCCAGACGTAAGGAAACACTATTTTACTGGGTCCCTAACACAGACGACACCATTTCTAAATCCACGGATTCCTCCTTCCTCCACAGAAAGGGAACTGGGCACTCGTCAATACACCTGCCCTGGAGCGCTTCTGGATGCTGCCTGAGTTTCTCTCTCCCTGCAATTCGGTAAAGAACACGCTGCAAAATGCCTGGCAGGAATCAAGTCCCTGCTCACCAGCTACTTGTGCACCTTTCAGCTGGCCCACGATCAGGTGTTGGAACACGGAGTCGTGAGAAAAGAAAATTCTCAGCTATCTGCCCTGGAGGAATGTGAGGCTGCTACGCAGAACCAAACCACCCTGAGGAGTTATAAAAAAGCCAAAGAGTAATCCAGAAAGTCTCTAAATGCATGCCTGGGAGGAGGCAAGGGTAGCTACCAGGCATGGACCTACCTCCTAGAGAGACCAAAGTTCTCCGCTACCAGCCCGGCAGGAATCTGGGGCTGCTATCAAGAACCAAACCTCTCTCAGGAGGTAGACAAAAGCCATAGAGTTATCCAAAAAATTTCCAGATGCATGCCTGGGAGGAGGCAAGGGTAGCTACCAGGCATGGACCTACCTCCTAGAGAGACCAAAGTTCTCCGCTACCAGCCCGGCAGGAATCTGGGGCTGCTATCAAGAACCAAACCTCTCTCAGGAGGTAGACAAAAGCCATAGAGTTATCCAAAAAATTTCCAGATGCATGCCTGGGAGGAGGCAAGGGTAGCTACCAGGCATGGACCTACCTCCTAGAGAGACCAAAGTTCTCCGCTACCAGCCCGGCAGGAATCTGGGGCTGCTATCAAGAACCAAACCTCTCTCAGGAGGTAGACAAAAAGCTCGGATAGCATGTGAAATACTTGCCATAGCCATGCCTGGGAGGAGGCAAGGGTAGCTACAGGGCATGCAACTACCTCCTAGAGAGACCAAAGTTCTCCGCTACCAGCCCGGGAGGAATCTGGGGCTGCTATCCAGAACCAAACCTCTCTCAGGAGGTAGACAAAAGCCATAAACTTATCCAAAACATGTTACAAAGGCATGCTCGCGAGGACGCAAGGGGAACGACCAGGCACGGACCTACCTTCAAAAGGGACAAGAGCTCTCCAGTACCTGCTGTGGACGAATCTGGGACTACTACCCAGACGTAAGGAAACACTATTTTACTGGGTCCCTAACACAGACGACACCATTTCTAAATCCACGGATTCCTCCTTCCTCCACAGAAAGGGAACTGGGCACTCGTCAATACACCTGCCCTGGAGCGCTTCTGGATGCTGCCTGAGTTTCTCTCTCCCTGCAATTCGGTAAAGAACACGCTGCAAAATGCCTGGCAGGAATCAAGTCCCTGCTCACCAGCTACTTGTGCACCTTTCAGCTGGCCCACGATCAGGTGTTGGAACACGGAGTCGTGAGAAAAGAAAATTCTCAGCTATCTGCCCTGGAGGAATGTGAGGCTGCTACGCAGAACCAAACCACCCTGAGGAGTTATAAAAAAGCCAAAGAGTAATCCAGAAAGTCTCTAAATGCATGCCTGGGAGGAGGCAAGGGTAGCTACCAGGCATGGACCTACCTCCTAGAGAGACCAAAGTTCTCCGCTACCAGCCCGGCAGGAATCTGGGGCTGCTATCAAGAACCAAACCTCTCTCAGGAGGTAGACAAAAGCCATAGAGTTAATCCAGAAAAGTTTCTAAGTGCATGCCTGGGAGGAGGCAAGGGTAGCTACCAGGCATGGACCTACCTCCTAGAGAGACCAAAGTTCTCCGCTACCAGCCCGGCAGGAATCTGGGGCTGCTATCAAGAACCAAACCTCTCTCAGGAGGTAGACAAAAGCCATAGAGTTATCCAAAAAATTTCCAGATGCATGCCTGGGAGGAGGCAAGGGTAGCTACCAGGCATGGACCTACCTCCTAGAGAGACCAAAGTTCTCCGCTACCAGCCCGGCAGGAATCTGGGGCTGCTATCAAGAACCAAACCTCTCTCAGGAGGTAGACAAAAAGCTCGGATAGCATGTGAAATACTTGCCATAGCCATGCCTGGGAGGAGGCAAGGGTAGCTACAGGGCATGCAACTACCTCCTAGAGAGACCAAAGTTCTCCGCTACCAGCCCGCGAGGAATCTGGGGCTGCTATCCAGAACCAAACCTCTCTCAGGAGGTAGACAAAAGCCATAAACTTATCCAAAACATGTTACAAAGGCATGCTCGCGAGGACGCAAGGGGAACGACCAGGCACGGACCTACCTTCAAAAGGGACAAGAGCTCTCCAGTACCTGCTGTGGACGAATCTGGGACTACTACCCAGACGTAAGGAAACACTATTTTACTGGGTCCCTAACACAGACGACACCATTTCTAAATCCACGGATTCCTCCTTCCTCCACAGAAAGGGAACTGGGCACTCGTCAATACACCTGCCCTGGAGCGCTTCTGGATGCTGCCTGAGTTTCTCTCTCCCTGCAATTCGGTAAAGAACACGCTGCAAAATGCCTGGCAGGAATCAAGTCCCTGCTCACCAGCTACTTGTGCACCTTTCAGCTGGCCCACGATCAGGTGTTGGAACACGGAGTCGTGAGAAAAGAAAATTCTCAGCTATCTGCCCTGGAGGAATGTGAGGCTGCTACGCAGAACCAAACCACCCTGAGGAGTTATAAAAAAGCCAAAGAGTAATCCAGAAAGTCTCTAAATGCATGCCTGGGAGGAGGCAAGGGTAGCTACCAGGCATGGACCTACCTCCTAGAGAGACCAAAGTTCTCCGCTACCAGCCCGGCAGGAATCTGGGGCTGCTATCAAGAACCAAACCTCTCTCAGGAGGTAGACAAAAGCCATAGAGTTATCCAAAAAATTTCCAGATGCATGCCTGGGAGGAGGCAAGGGTAGCTACCAGGCATGGACCTACCTCCTAGAGAGACCAAAGTTCTCCGCTACCAGCCCGGCAGGAATCTGGGGCTGCTATCAAGAACCAAACCTCTCTCAGGAGGTAGACAAAAAGCTCGGATAGCATGTGAAATACTTGCCATAGCCATGCCTGGGAGGAGGCAAGGGTAGCTACAGGGCATGCAACTACCTCCTAAAGAGACCAAAGTTCTCCGCTACCAGCCCGCGAGGAATCTGGGGCTGCTATCCAGAACCAAACCTCTCTCAGGAGGTAGACAAAAGCCATAAACTTATCCAAAACATGTTACAAAGGCATGCTCGCGAGGACGCAAGGGGAACGACCAGGCACGGACCTACCTTCAAAAGGGACAAGAGCTCTCCAGTACCTGCTGTGGACGAATCTGGGACTACTACCCAGACGTAAGGAAACACTATTTTACTGGGTCCCTAACACAGACGACACCATTTCTAAATCCACGGATTCCTCCTTCCTCCACAGAAAGGGAACTGGGCACTCGTCAATACACCTGCCCTGGAGCGCTTCTGGATGCTGCCTGAGTTTCTCTCTCCCTGCAATTCGGTAAAGAACACGCTGCAAAATGCCTGGCAGGAATCAAGTCCCTGCTCACCAGCTACTTGTGCACCTTTCAGCTGGCCCACGATCAGGTGTTGGAACACGGAGTCGTGAGAAAAGAAAATTCTCAGCTATCTGCCCTGGAGGAATGTGAGGCTGCTACGCAGAACCAAACCACCCTGAGGAGTTATAAAAAAGCCAAAGAGTAATCCAGAAAGTCTCTAAATGCATGCCTGGGAGGAGGCAAGGGTAGCTACCAGGCATGGACCTACCTCCTAGAGAGACCAAAGTTCTCCGCTACCAGCCCGGCAGGAATCTGGGGCTGCTATCAAGAACCAAACCTCTCTCAGGAGGTAGACAAAAGCCATAGAGTTATCCAAAAAATTTCCAGATGCATGCCTGGGAGGAGGCAAGGGTAGCTACCAGGCATGGACCTACCTCCTAGAGAGACCAAAGTTCTCCGCTACCAGCCCGGCAGGAATCTGGGGCTGCTATCAAGAACCAAACCTCTCTCAGGAGGTAGACAAAAAGCTCGGATAGCATGTGAAATACTTGCCATAGCCATGCCTGGGAGGAGGCAAGGGTAGCTACAGGGCATGCAACTACCTCCTAAAGAGACCAAAGTTCTCCGCTACCAGCCCGCGAGGAATCTGGGGCTGCTATCCAGAACCAAACCTCTCTCAGGAGGTAGACAAAAGCCATAAACTTATCCAAAACATGTTACAAAGGCATGCTCGCGAGGACGCAAGGGGAACGACCAGGCACGGACCTACCTTCAAAAGGGACAAGAGCTCTCCAGTACCTGCTGTGGACGAATCTGGGACTACTACCCAGACGTAAGGAAACACTATTTTACTGGGTCCCTAACACAGACGACACCATTTCTAAATCCACGGATTCCTCCTTCCTCCACAGAAAGGGAACTGGGCACTCGTCAATACACCTGCCCTGGAGCGCTTCTGGATGCTGCCTGAGTTTCTCTCTCCCTGCAATTCGGTAAAGAACACGCTGCAAAATGCCTGGCAGGAATCAAGTCCCTGCTCACCAGCTACTTGTGCACCTTTCAGCTGGCCCACGATCAGGTGTTGGAACACGGAGTCGTGAGAAAAGAAAATTCTCAGCTATCTGCCCTGGAGGAATGTGAGGCTGCTACGCAGAACCAAACCACCCTGAGGAGTTATAAAAAAGCCAAAGAGTAATCCAGAAAGTCTCTAAATGCATGCCTGGGAGGAGGCAAGGGTAGCTACCAGGCATGGACCTACCTCCTAGAGAGACCAAAGTTCTCCGCTACCAGCCCGGCAGGAATCTGGGGCTGCTATCAAGAACCAAACCTCTCTCAGGAGGTAGACAAAAGCCATAGAGTTATCCAAAAAATTTCCAGATGCATGCCTGGGAGGAGGCAAGGGTAGCTACCAGGCATGGACCTACCTCCTAGAGAGACCAAAGTTCTCCGCTACCAGCCCGGCAGGAATCTGGGGCTGCTATCAAGAACCAAACCTCTCTCAGGAGGTAGACAAAAGCCATAGAGTTATCCAAAAAATTTCCAGATGCATGCCTGGGAGGAGGCAAGGGTAGCTACCAGGCATGGACCTACCTCCTAGAGAGACCAAAGTTCTCCGCTACCAGCCCGGCAGGAATCTGGGGCTGCTATCAAGAACCAAACCTCTCTCAGGAGGTAGACAAAAAGCTCGGATAGCATGTGAAATACTTGCCATAGCCATGCCTGGGAGGAGGCAAGGGTAGCTACAGGGCATGCAACTACCTCCTAGAGAGACCAAAGTTCTCCGCTACCAGCCCGGGAGGAATCTGGGGCTGCTATCCAGAACCAAACCTCTCTCAGGAGGTAGACAAAAGCCATAAACTTATCCAAAACATGTTACAAAGGCATGCTCGCGAGGATGCAAGGGGAACGACCAGGCACGGACCTACCTTCAAAAGGGACAAGAGCTCTCCAGTACCTGCTGTGGACGAATCTGGGACTACTACCCAGACGTAAGGAAACACTATTTTACTGGGTCCCTAACACAGACGACACCATTTCTAAATCCACGGATTCCTCCTTCCTCCACAGAAAGGGAACTGGGCACTCGTCAATACACCTGCCCTGGAGCGCTTCTGGATGCTGCCTGAGTTTCTCTCTCCCTGCAATTCGGTAAAGAACACGCTGCAAAATGCCTGGCAGGAATCAAGTCCCTGCTCACCAGCTA
>NW_026109868.1:0-10000 GCF_013377495.2 Cygnus atratus
ACTGTCTTCGTCTGTGTCATCGTCGTCCTCCTCCTTCCTTGTAGAACTGCCGTGTTCGCTGCTGCTGCCTGTCTCACGGCTCCGTTTCCTGAGCCAGCGGCAGAGCCCAAAGATCAGGACAAGGAGCTCAACCAAGGCCCAGAGCTGCCACTGCTTCAATGCAGTGAAGAGCAGAGCTCCCAGGGCCACCCCGCTCTGCTCCTGGCTCCTCTCCTCCATCTCTTGCACCAGCCGAGCCATGCCTTCAGTCAGCTGCTCTGCATACTGCTGCACTGTCTCGCGCCCATCTGCATCCAGATGATCGTTCACCAGCCATGGCTTCTGGGCAATGCCCAGCACAGCCAGGGCGAGGAAGATCAGGCGAGCCATGGCTTGCAGGAGGTGCGAACCGCACTCACCGACGGCCAAGGCCACAGTGTGGTGGCGCTGCCTGCTGCTGGCCCTGATGACAGCTCCCCTGCTGTGACGTGTCCTTTGTGCTGTCACAGGCACCACAGCCGCATCACAGCAATCCCCCTCGCCTCACCTCCCTGCAAGTTTGTGGGAAGGTCCTTGCAGCTCTTGGACATGAGAAGACTTATCATGTCACACGGAACGAACCTAAAGCAGTGACAAATTTCTTCTTCTCTTAATATGTGATGCAAAACATACTTGCTCTTACTCCTTCTGATATAAATACGATTTCTTGAATGTCTTTGTGGTAAATTATCTAGGTGAAAAGAATATTGGTGAAAAGGAAGGTGAAAAGGAAGCTGTAGATGGTGATGAGGTCGCTCCTCAGCCTTCTCTTCTCTAAGCTGAACAACCCAAGTTACCTCTGCTGCTCCTCATAAGTTTTCCCCTCTGGACCCTTCACCGTCTTTGTTGGCCTCCTTTGGACACTCTTAAGTTGTTTTGTACCCTCCTTCTACTGCGGTGCCCAGAACTGCTGACTCCTATCCAACTTGCCATCGACCAGAACCCCCAGCTCCTTTTCTGTGGGGCTGCTCTCCAGCCTCTCATCCCCCAGTCTGCATGTATGTTCAGGATTGCCCCTTTCCAGGGGAAGAATCCAGCACTCCCTCTTGTTAAACTGGATACAGTTGATGACCGCCCGGCACTCTAGTCTGTCAAGATCTCTCTGCAAGGCCTCTCTACCCTTGAGGGAGTCAACAACGCCTCCCAGTTCAGTGTCACCGGTTTAGTGTCACCTACTCAAAACACCTTCAAGTCCTACGCCCGAGTCTTTTATCAAGACATTGAAGAGAACCGGACCAAAAATGGAGCCCTGGGCAACGCCACTAGGGGCTGGCCAGCAGCCTGATGAAACCCCATTTCCCATAACCCTTTGAGCCTGAGCCTTCAGCCAACTGTTCACCCACCATACTATGCATTTATCTAGCTGTAGGCTGGACGTTTTGTCCAGAAGGATACTGTGTGAAGCAGTATCAAAAGCTCTGCTGAAATCCAGAAAGATGACATCAGCTGGCTTCCCTAGGTCAACTAGATGGGAAACGTTGTCGTAAGAGGAAACGAAGTTCGTTCAGCAGGACTTTCCCCTCATCAACCTGTGTTGTCTATGACCGATGACCGCGTTGTCTTTCAAGTGTTTTTCAGTAACTCCTAGAATAATTTTCTCCATACTTTTACCTGGCACTGAGGCGACACTGACAGGCCTGTAATTACCACGTCTTGGGCACGGTCTTGGGCAGCCTGCTCTAGGTGGCCTTGCTTGAGCAGGGGAAACGGACCAGGTGACCTCCAGAGGTCGCTTCCAACTTGAGCTGGTCTGTGGTCCTTTGTTTGGAAAATGCTTCCCAATTGTGTGGCAGCGGTGCACTCAGTACCCTATGTCCACGTTCCCCCCCAAAGTGCTGCACAGACAAATGCGGACAGAGTGTACGTTAACACGACCAATTTATTGGCCTCTGCATAGGCTGAAGCTCCAGGATGGAACGGAGTCTCTCCAAGGGGCTGGGTGGTCACTGCCCGCTGCTAACAGGTGTCTCTGTTGCGCTGCCGGAGAAACTGGTGTCGTGCAGCGGCGCCGTGCTGCTGGTGAAGCCTCCCACGGCCTACTCCAGGCTCAGGAAGGAGTCCGAGTCATCTATCTGCACCCCAAACGTGAACTCGATGGAGAGGGTGCTCTCGGAGGCGCTGGCCAGCTTGATCTTGCAGGAGCGGCGGGAGGGCAGCACCGTCAGGTGGCAGTGGCGCGACTGCGGCAGAAGCTCCCAGGCTGCTTTCACCAAGGCCTGGAACCAGCGGGTGGTTTTCTCCACATTCAGGTAGGAGCCGCTGCAGAGGGTGTGTAGCAGGCTGGGCTCCTGTCTTCTCTGCAGCTCATCCTCGGGGTGGTGGAGGAAGCACAGCATGTCCCCCACCAGCCTCTCCCTCGCGCAGGCGCACTCCAGCTCCACGCGCAGGCCGGGCTTCCTTGCTGGCGTCTCCCCGTCGGCGCCCAGCTCCGGGTGGAAGGCGTGCCCGGGCGGAGGCCTCAGGGGCACGAGCAGGCGGTAGAGGACGTTGTCTTCCCGGGCGCTCCAGCCTTCGTAGAGGCAGCCCACGCCGATGGCCGGCTGCAGCCGTGGGTTGAAGAGACAGTTCCTGGACAGTCCTCGGCAGGCACCAAGAAGTTCCTCCACCAGCTCCTCCACCACCTTGCACTTGTCAGCCATGTAGGGCGCTGGCCACTGGGTGCTATCGGCCCAAACTCTGCCCAGATCCCAGCTGTCATCAGAGTCACTGTCTTCGTCTGTGTCATCGTCGTCCTCCTCCTTCCTTGTAGAACTGCCGTGTTCGCTGCTGCTGCCTGTCTCACGGCTCCGTTTCCTGAGCCAGCGGCAGAGCCCAAAGATCAGGACAAGGAGCTCAACCAAGGCCCAGAGCTGCCACTGCTTCAATGCAGTGAAGAGCAGAGCTCCCAGGGCCACCCCGCTCTGCTCCTGGCTCCTCTCCTCCATCTCTTGCACCAGCCGAGCCATGCCTTCAGTCAGCTGCTCTGCATACTGCTGCACTGTCTCGCGCCCATCTGCATCCAGATGATCGTTCACCAGCCATGGCTTCTGGGCAATGCCCAGCACAGCCAGGGCGAGGAAGATCAGGCGAGCCATGGCTTGCAGGAGGTGCGAACCGCACTCACCGACGGCCAAGGCCACAGTGTGGTGGCGCTGCCTGCTGCTGGCCCTGATGACAGCTCCCCTGCTGTGACGTGTCCTTTGTGCTGTCACAGGCACCACAGCCGCATCACAGCAATCCCCCTCGCCTCACCTCCCTGCAAGTTTGTGGGAAGGTCCTTGCAGCTCTTGGACATGAGAAGACTTATCATGTCACACGGAACGTCCCTAAAGCAGTGACAAATTTCTTCTTCTCTTAATATGTGATGCAAAACATACTTGCTCTTACTCCTTCTGATATAAATACGATTTCTTGAATGTCTTTGTGGTAAATTATCTAGGTGAAAAGAATATTGGTGAAAAGGAAGGTGAAAAGGAAGCTGTAGATGGTGATGAGGTCGCTCCTCAGCCTTCT
This sequence comes from Cygnus atratus, assembly GCF_013377495.2. Lineage (NCBI taxonomy): Eukaryota > Metazoa > Chordata > Aves > Anseriformes > Anatidae > Cygnus > Cygnus atratus. Next base: position 3,511 of record NW_026109868.1, read on the forward strand.
CTTCTCTAAGCTGAACAACCCAAGTTACCTCTGCTGCTCCTCATAAGTTTTCCCCTCTGGACCCTTCACCGTCTTTGTTGGCCTCCTTTGGACACTCTTAAGTTGTTTTGTACCCTCCTTCTACTGCGGTACCCAGAACTGCTGACTCCTATCCAACTTGCCATCGACCAGAACCCCCAGCTCCTTTTCTGTGGGGCTGCTCTCCAGCCTCTCATCCCCCAGTCTGCATGTATGTTCAGGATTGCCCCTTTCCAGGGGAAGAATCCAGCACTCCCTCTTGTTAAACTGGATACAGTTGATGACCGCCCGGCACTCTAGTCTGTCAAGATCTCTCTGCAAGGCCTCTCTACCCTTGAGGGAGTCAACAACGCCTCCCAGTTCAGTGTCACCGGTTTAGTGTCACCTACTCAAAACACCTTCAAGTCCTACGCCCGAGTCTTTTATCAAGACATTGAAGAGAACCGGACCAAAAATGGAGCCCTGGGCAACGCCACTAGGGGCTGGCCAGCAGCCTGATGAAACCCCATTTCCCATAACCCTTTGAGCCTGAGCCTTCAGCCAACTGTTCACCCACCATACTATGCATTTATCTAGCTGTAGGCTGGACGTTTTGTCCAGAAGGATACTGTGTGAAGCAGTATCAAAAGCTCTGCTGAAATCCAGAAAGATGACATCAGCTGGCTTCCCTAGGTCAACTAGATGGGAAACGTTGTCGTAAGAGGAAACGAAGTTCGTTCAGCAGGACTTTCCCCTCATCAACCTGTGTTGTCTATGACCGATGACCGCGTTGTCTTTCAAGTGTTTTTCAGTAACTCCTAGAATAATTTTCTCCATACTTTTACCTGGCACTGAGGCGACACTGACAGGCCTGTAATTACCACGTCTTGGGCACGGTCTTGGGCAGCCTGCTCTAGGTGGCCTTGCTTGAGCAGGGGAAACGGACCAGGTGACCTCCAGAGGTCGCTTCCAACTTGAGCTGGTCTGTGGTCCTTTGTTTGGAAAATGCTTCCCAATTGTGTGGCAGCGGTGCACTCAGTACCCTATGTCCACGTTCCCCCCCAAAGTGCTGCACAGACAAATGCGGACAGAGTGTACGTTAACACGACCAATTTATTGGCCTCTGCATAGGCTGAAGCTCCAGGATGGAACGGAGTCTCTCCAAGGGGCTGGGTGGTCACTGCCCGCTGCTAACAGGTGTCTCTGTTGCGCTGCTGGAGAAACTGGTGTCGTGCAGCGGCGCCGTGCTGCTGGTGAAGCCTTCCACGGCCTACTCCAGGCTCAGGAAGGAGTCCGAGTCATCTATCTGCACCCCAAACGTGAACTCGATGGAGAGGGTGCTCTCGGAGGCGCTGGCCAGCTTGATCTTGCAGGAGCGGCGGGAGGGCAGCACCGTCAGGTGGCAGTGGCGCGACTGCGGCAGAAGCTCCCAGGCTGCTTTCACCAAGGCCTGGAACCAGCGGGTGGTTTTCTCCACATTCAGGTAGGAGCCGCTGCAGAGGGTGTGTAGCAGGCTGGGCTCCTGTCTTCTCTGCAGCTCATCCTCGGGGTGGTGGAGGAAGCACAGCATGTCCCCCACCAGCCTCTCCCTCGCGCAGGCGCACTCCAGCTCCACGCGCAGGCCGGGCTTCCTTGCTGGCGTCTCCCCGTCGGCGCCCAGCTCCGGGTGGAAGGCGTGCCCGGGCGGAGGCCTCAGGGGCACGAGCAGGCGGTAGAGGACGTTGTCTTCCCGGGCGCTCCAGCCTTCGTAGAGGCAGCCCACGCCGATGGCCGGCTGCAGCCGTGGGTTGAAGAGACAGTTCCTGGACAGTCCTCGGCAGGCACCAAGAAGTTCCTCCACCAGCTCCTCCACCACCTTGCACTTGTCAGCCATGTAGGGCGCTGGCCACTGGGTGCTATCGGCCCAAACTCTGCCCAGATCCCAGCTGTCATCAGAGTCACTGTCTTCGTCTGTGTCATCGTCGTCCTCCTCCTTCCTTGTAGAACTGCCGTGTTCGCTGCTGCTGCCTGTCTCACGGCTCCGTTTCCTGAGCCAGCGGCAGAGCCCAAAGATCAGGACAAGGAGCTCAACCAAGGCCCAGAGCTGCCACTGCTTCAATGCAGTGAAGAGCAGAGCTCCCAGGGCCACCCCGCTCTGCTCCTGGCTCCTCTCCTCCATCTCTTGCACCAGCCGAGCCATGCCTTCAGTCAGCTGCTCTGCATACTGCTGCACTGTCTCGCGCCCATCTGCATCCAGATGATCGTTCACCAGCCATGGCTTCTGGGCAATGCCCAGCACAGCCAGGGCGAGGAAGATCAGGCGAGCCATGGCTTGCAGGAGGTGCGAACCGCACTCACCGACGGCCAAGGCCACAGTGTGGTGGCGCTGCCTGCTGCTGGCCCTGATGACAGCTCCCCTGCTGTGACGTGTCCTTTGTGCTGTCACAGGCACCACAGCCGCATCACAGCAATCCCCCTCGCCTCACCTCCCTGCAAGTTTGTGGGAAGGTCCTTGCAGCTCTTGGACATGAGAAGACTTATCATGTCACACGGAACGTCCCTAAAGCAGTGACAAATTTCTTCTTCTCTTAATATGTGATGCAAAACATACTTGCTCTTACTCCTTCTGATATAAATACGATTTCTTGAATGTCTTTGTGGTAAATTATCTAGGTGAAAAGAATATTGGTGAAAAGGAAGGTGAAAAGGAAGCTGTAGATGGTGATGAGGTCGCTCCTCAGCCTTCTCTTCTCTAAGCTGAACAACCCAAGTTACCTCTGCTGCTCCTCATAAGTTTTCCCCTCTGGACCCTTCACCGTCTTTGTTGGCCTCCTTTGGACACTCTTAAGTTGTTTTGTACCCTCCTTCTACTGCGGTGCCCAGAACTGCTGACTCCTATCCAACTTGCCATCGACCAGAACCCCCAGCTCCTTTTCTGTGGGGCTGCTCTCCAGCCTCTCATCCCCCAGTCTGCATGTATGTTCAGGATTGCCCCTTTCCAGGGGAAGAATCCAGCACTCCCTCTTGTTAAACTGGATACAGTTGATGACCGCCCGGCACTCTAGTCTGTCAAGATCTCTCTGCAAGGCCTCTCTACCCTTGAGGGAGTCAACAACGCCTCCCAGTTCAGTGTCACCGGTTTAGTGTCACCTACTCAAAACACCTTCAAGTCCTACGCCCGAGTCTTTTATCAAGACATTGAAGAGAACCGGACCAAAAATGGAGCCCTGGGCAACGCCACTAGGGGCTGGCCAGCAGCCTGATGAAACCCCATTTCCCATAACCCTTTGAGCCTGAGCCTTCAGCCAACTGTTCACCCACCATACTATGCATTTATCTAGCTGTAGGCTGGACGTTTTGTCCAGAAGGATACTGTGTGAAGCAGTATCAAAAGCTCTGCTGAAATCCAGAAAGATGACATCAGCTGGCTTCCCTAGGTCAACTAGATGGGAAACGTTGTCGTAAGAGGAAACGAAGTTCGTTCAGCAGGACTTTCCCCTCATCAACCTGTGTTGTCTATGACCGATGACCGCGTTGTCTTTCAAGTGTTTTTCAGTAACTCCTAGAATAATTTTCTCCATACTTTTACCTGGCACTGAGGCGACACTGACAGGCCTGTAATTACCACGTCTTGGGCACGGTCTTGGGCAGCCTGCTCTAGGTGGCCTTGCTTGAGCAGGGGAAACGGACCAGGTGACCTCCAGAGGTCGCTTCCAACTTGAGCTGGTCTGTGGTCCTTTGTTTGGAAAATGCTTCCCAATTGTGTGGCAGCGGTGCACTCAGTACCCTATGTCCACGTTCCCCCCCAAAGTGCTGCACAGACAAATGCGGACAGAGTGTACGTTAACACGACCAATTTATTGGCCTCTGCATAGGCTGAAGCTCCAGGATGGAACGGAGTCTCTCCAAGGGTCTGGGTGGTCACTGCCCGCTGCTAACAGGTGTCTCTGTTGCGCTGCTGGAGAAACTGGTGTCGTGCAGCGGCGCCGTGCTGCTGGTGAAGCCTTCCACGGCCTACTCCAGGCTCAGGAAGGAGTCCGAGTCATCTATCTGCACCCCAAACGTGAACTCGATGGAGAGGGTGCTCTCGGAGGCGCTGGCCAGCTTGATCTTGCAGGAGCGGCGGGAGGGCAGCACCGTCAGGTGGCAGTGGCGCGACTGCGGCAGAAGCTCCCAGGCTGCTTTCACCAAGGCCTGGAACCAGCGGGTGGTTTTCTCCACATTCAGGTAGGAGCCGCTGCAGAGGGTGTGTAGCAGGCTGGGCTCCTGTCTTCTCTGCAGCTCATCCTCGGGGTGGTGGAGGAAGCACAGCATGTCCCCCACCAGCCTCTCCCTCGCGCAGGCGCACTCCAGCTCCACGCGCAGGCCGGGCTTCCTTGCTGGCGTCTCCCCGTCGGCGCCCAGCTCCGGGTGGAAGGCGTGCCCGGGCGGAGGCCTCAGGGGCACGAGCAGGCGGTAGAGGACGTTGTCTTCCCGGGCGCTCCAGCCTTCGTAGAGGCAGCCCACGCCGATGGCCGGCTGCAGCCGTGGGTTGAAGAGACAGTTCCTGGACAGTCCTCGGCAGGCACCAAGAAGTTCCTCCACCAGCTCCTCCACCACCTTGCACTTGTCAGCCATGTAGGGCGCTGGCCACTGGGTGCTATCGGCCCAAACTCTGCCCAGATCCCAGCTGTCATCAGAGTCACTGTCTTCGTCTGTGTCATCGTCGTCCTCCTCCTTCCTTGTAGAACTGCCGTGTTCGCTGCTGCTGCCTGTCTCACGGCTCCGTTTCCTGAGCCAGCGGCAGAGCCCAAAGATCAGGACAAGGAGCTCAACCAAGGCCCAGAGCTGCCACTGCTTCAATGCAGTGAAGAGCAGAGCTCCCAGGGCCACCCCGCTCTGCTCCTGGCTCCTCTCCTCCATCTCTTGCACCAGCCGAGCCATGCCTTCAGTCAGCTGCTCTGCATACTGCTGCACTGTCTCGCGCCCATCTGCATCCAGATGATCGTTCACCAGCCATGGCTTCTGGGCAATGCCCAGCACAGCCAGGGCGAGGAAGATCAGGCGAGCCATGGCTTGCAGGAGGTGCGAACCGCACTCACCGACGGCCAAGGCCACAGTGTGGTGGCGCTGCCTGCTGCTGGCCCTGATGACAGCTCCCCTGCTGTGACGTGTCCTTTGTGCTGTCACAGGCACCACAGCCGCATCACAGCAATCCCCCTCGCCTCACCTCCCTGCAAGTTTGTGGGAAGGTCCTTGCAGCTCTTGGACATGAGAAGACTTATCATGTCACACGGAACGAACCTAAAGCAGTGACAAATTTCTTCTTCTCTTAATATGTGATGCAAAACATACTTGCTCTTACTCCTTCTGATATAAATACGATTTCTTGAATGTCTTTGTGGTAAATTATCTAGGTGAAAAGAATATTGGTGAAAAGGAAGGTGAAAAGGAAGCTGTAGATGGTGATGAGGTCGCTCCTCAGCCTTCTCTTCTCTAAGCTGAACAACCCAAGTTACCTCTGCTGCTCCTCATAAGTTTTCCCCTCTGGACCCTTCACCGTCTTTGTTGGCCTCCTTTGGACACTCTTAAGTTGTTTTGTACCCTCCTTCTACTGCGGTGCCCAGAACTGCTGACTCCTATCCAACTTGCCATCGACCAGAACCCCCAGCTCCTTTTCTGTGGGGCTGCTCTCCAGCCTCTCATCCCCCAGTCTGCATGTATGTTCAGGATTGCCCCTTTCCAGGGGAAGAATCCAGCACTCCCTCTTGTTAAACTGGATACAGTTGATGACCGCCCGGCACTCTAGTCTGTCAAGATCTCTCTGCAAGGCCTCTCTACCCTTGAGGGAGTCAACAACGCCTCCCAGTTCAGTGTCACCGGTTTAGTGTCACCTACTCAAAACACCTTCAAGTCCTACGCCCGAGTCTTTTATCAAGACATTGAAGAGAACCGGACCAAAAATGGAGCCCTGGGCAACGCCACTAGGGGCTGGCCAGCAGCCTGATGAAACCCCATTTCCCATAACCCTTTGAGCCTGAGCCTTCAGCCAACTGTTCACCCACCATACTATGCATTTATCTAGCTGTAGGCTGGACGTTTTGTCCAGAAGGATACTGTGTGAAGCAGTATCAAAAGCTCTGCTGAAATCCAGAAAGATGACATCAGCTGGCTTCCCTAGGTCAACTAGATGGGAAACGTTGTCGTAAGAGGAAACGAAGTTCGTTCAGCAGGACTTTCCCCTCATCAACCTGTGTTGTCTATGACCGATGACCGCGTTGTCTTTCAAGTGTTTTTCAGTAACTCCTAGAATAATTTTCTCCATACTTTTACCTGGCACTGAGGCGACACTGACAGGCCTGTAATTACCACGTCTTGGGCACGGTCTTGGGCAGCCTGCTCTAGGTGGCCTTGCTTGAGCAGGGGAAACGGACCAGGTGACCTCCAGAGGTCGCTTCCAACTTGAGCTGGTCTGTGGTCCTTTGTTTGGAAAATGCTTCCCAATTGTGTGGCAGCGGTGCACTCAGTACCCTAT
>NW_026109869.1:0-7500 GCF_013377495.2 Cygnus atratus
CCCAATGCATCCCCCAGTTTGCCCAGTGCACCCCAAGCGTTCCCAGCATGTCCTCCAGGCTGCACAGCGCACCCTAAAACTGATCCAAGCACCCTCCAAAAGCATCCGGCGCACCTCAAAGCCCCCCCAGTGCACCCCAATGTGTTCCCAGTACACCCCAAAAGTGCCCAGTCCATTCCAGTGCACCCCAATGCCACCCAGTGCACCCCGAGGTTCCCAGTGCGCCTCGAAGCTAACCAACGTGCCCCAGTGCTGCTCCGTGCACCCCAAAACCACCCAGTGCCCCCCAGTTTGCCCAGTGCACTCCCACAGGTTCCCAGTGCACCCCTGTATGTGCCCAGTGCACCCCAAAGCACCCAGAAGGTTCCCAGTGCACCCTCCAAAACTGACCTGTGCACCCCAAAACTGCCCAGTGGAACCCCCAACGTTCCCAGTGTAGCCCCCCCAGCTTCCTAGTGCATCTCAACACCACACAGTTCATTCCCCCCAGCTTACCCAGTACACCCCCCTGAGCTTCCCAGTGCACCCCAACGTCTCCCAGTTCATCCCCAGAGGTTCCCAGTGCACCCCCCTGCTTCCCAGTACCCCCTCCACAGCTTTTCAGTGCACCCCAACACTGCCCAGTCCATCCCCATAGGCTCCCAGTGCACCCCCCTGAGCACCCAGGGGTCCTTATCCAGCCCCCCCGCCCCCCCCCAGCACTCGGGGGGCGCGGGGGGCAGCGGGGGGGGCCCGAGGGGCCGAAGCAGCCGCGGTTGCACGCAGCGGGGGGAAACTGAGGCACGGGGCATCGGTGCCCCCCCAGAACAAACCCCAAGCCGCAAACTGGGCCCGCCCCCCCCAGGTCCCCGCGGATCTAGAGGCCGGGGCTCCCGCGGGTTCTACCCCCGTGGGGGGACACAAGGACAGTCCCCCCCGCCCCGCTCCGGGCCTCAGTTTCCCCCATGGTTTTTTTTTTTTTTTTTTTTTTGGCGGGGGGAGCGGCCGCGAGGCACAAAGGAAACCCACATCACCCCCCCATCACCCGCCCCCCCCCTCCCAGAGCCTCCCCAGCCCCCCCAAAGCGGAGCTCCCCCCCTCCCCTGCACTGGGGGGGGGGGTGTCACCGAAGAGCGAGGGGGGGGAATCCCCCAAAAATCTCCACCCGCCAAACGACTTCGCCCCCCCCATCACTCACCTCCAGGCGCCGCGGCTTGGCTTTGGTTTGGGGGCGGTTTCCAGCGGTTTCGGGGCACCGTCGCGGGAGGCGAGGAGGCGGCGGGGGGGGGGGGGGGGGCCGAGAACAGGAAGGTCCCAGCCACAGCCCGGTCCCCCGGCCCCGCGGCCGCCCAGCGGGGGGAGCCGAGGCTGCCGGATACTGCGAGGCCGACAGCTGGGGGGTGGGCTCGAGGGGAGAGAAATAAGGTGGGGGGGGCACCCGCTGCGACACCCCTCCCCTCCCTAAGCCCAAGGGGACCGGAGGGGGTGCCCCCTCCTCCCCCACCCCCCCCGATTGTTATTTTTTTATTTTTTAATGGAACTGGGGGGGGTGGTTGGGGTGGGGGGGCGGTGGCACAGTGCTTTGGATGGGGGGGGGGGTCCTTGCAGCGTCCCCCCCCACGGCGCTCCCGCTCTGTGTAACAGCTCCAGCCACTCCGCATGCAAATAGGGGCTGGAAGTGATGCAATCCCAATCCCCATTCCCATCTCCAGCCACATCCCCATCCCATCCCCATCCCCAACTCATTCCCATCCCATCCCATCCCCATCCCCATCCCCATCAAATGTTTAGGGTTGTTTGGAAAGAGAGAAGGCGCAGAGTCCTGTTGCATGTGGGGTTGCGTAAAGGCTCCCCAAGGGAGTTCAGGTGTACCCAAAGGCTTCTGTTGGGAGCACATTTTGATGGGAGAAAGTGGTGCCGTACGTGTTGTCTAGGGGTCCTACTCAGGGTTTGGCTCAGTGTTCCAGTTAGGGTTACGTTTAGGGTTGTTTGGAAAGAGAGAAGGCGCAGAGTCCTCTTGCGTGTGGGGTTGCTTGAATGCTGCATGGTTCCTGAGAAAGGTGTTGTAGAGGGAAAAAGGTTGTCTGGCATGGCAGTTCCCGATGGTGGTCTTCTTCGGTAGGTGAAGAGGTGCCTGAAGCCCCATCCCGTGTAGCCTGAGCACGCCTCGCTGAGGATGAAGCCTGCTTTCCAGCAGTTCCCAAAGGCACATTGGGGCTGAAATGCTGTGTCTGTGTTTGGGTTGGGGTTGCGCCTTGGTGAGTGTAGGCATGGGTTTTAAGTCGGTGCAGCAGAGGGCCAGGCTCCAGTGTCCCATAGTGTGTTTTGACCCATCAGCATAGCCTTTTGGTTTTCAGATAGCCTACTCAAGTACGTGATTTTTCCTGCGAGTGATGTTATTACATGGAATTGATTTTTTTTTTGGCATGTAATCTGTTATGCTCCTAGATTTTTATTTCTATGTAAAGAAAGGTGTGAGCTAATTCCAGTTGAAAAAATTTCAGTTACTTGCTTGGTCATATTGTCCTTTCAATATTCAAAGCTGCAGCAAAAGCTTGGGGATTGTTGCTTCTAGAAACACCCCAGTTCTCTTGTCTGGGGTCTGCATGCTGTTGAGCTAAACCAGATTTAAAAAAAAACAACAACAACAACAACAACAACAAAAAAAAAACACCACAGCTGCTGCTGCTCCTGCTCCCTTTCTACTTTCATGTGCTTTGCCACTCCCCTTTCCCAGGTGATTGGGTTTGGGTGCTGGGCAGGGCCAAATGGTATATGAGCCCCGGGTATGCCATTAGAGAGCTCATTCTGCCTGGGCTGCTCTTTGGGGTAAGTGCTTTGTTTTTCCTTCAGTTGTTTGTAAGGTTCCTTAGGTGGGTTGGAGTCTATGGACTGATGTGTTTCCGAGCAGAGACTGGTACGCACATCTTTTTGAGGTAACAACTAGTAGGATCTGTTAGAGGAAAGTAATCTATATAGTAGTAGGTGCCTTTATTACATGTAGCTCTTCCACAGGTGAGTAATTCTTATAGCATGTTTATGGATAGGATGACAATGTTAGTTTATGTGTTTGCTTTGTGGTTCTGGGTCCCTTACGATTTTTGCAGAATTACAGGGCTTAATGTTAGTCTTTGCCTGCTTGTCAAATACTATCGAAGTTTCTACCTTGGTAGTAAAGTGATAGAGCAGGGTTTAGGAAAAATGTATCATTGAAGTCCACTGTGCGAATATGTAACTGAAAACAGCAGCAGTCGGCAGTTAAGGTGTAGTCATTTTTAGGGTTAGGGACAGGTTGTTATATTTTTGGAACTTTTGCCTGTGGTTTTGTTGGCTGTAGAGTCTTTAGACCTTGCAGCCTTCTAGATTTTAAGTGCCTGGAATTCACGTAATAGAGGTGTGTTTAGGAGCGGTTGCCGGCTAACTTGTTTTTGGGACATGGTGATATATGCTTCTGTTCTTGGGTTATATTTTAATCTCTAGATATATCAAGCCATTTATGTAACTGTCCAGAGGATTCACAAAGAGCTTCAGTACGCACTGCAAGGGGCTTGACTGTATAGGTGCAGTATTAGGAAGAGGCTGACCAGGGTCACCTTTTTCATCTGTAAAGGATAAGTCTGTGATGACCCCTGTCAGGTCTGCTGTGCATTGATGGCCTTTTGGCATTTGTGGACCTGAAGGTGTTTTTTTTCCTGGCTCTGGTCTCTGTGCTTGAGACCTCTGCAAGGAGCTGTACTGTTAGCGTGTCCATCATGGGCATGACCTTCTCTTTTTGTTTCTAATAGCCCAGGTCATAGGCACGGACTACACTGGAAACTTGCATGAGAGTGAGTGGACGCCAGTGTGGGCACTGAGTTGGTTGGTGGACTGTGTTAGGCTGTTTTGCCTGTCGGGCAGGCTTTGCAAGCACCTTGCAACAGTGGAGTATATCTCTTGCCACGTTCCTGAGGCGTGCCAGATGTCATCGGTTCCAGTTCCTGAAATGCTGGAGATGCTCAGAGCACAAGAGGAGCAGGGAGCATGATGCATCTCTTTGGGATGTTAGGTGAGTGAAGCGGTGGTACTGGGTTGGGGAACGTGGGTCTGGGGCTTCTTGGCTGTTGGGGTAGAGGAGGAAAGAAGAGGAGTGGGTATAGACTGTTTTGTGGATTGCCATGTTTGTCTGTTCTTTCTCCTTGGTTTAAGCCATGTGACCTTGGCTCGGCACGGCGAATAGGAGCACTAAGCCTGGATCGGAAGGTGAGTGGAGAAAAGTTGGAAAACGGGCATTGTTTTTGGTTTGGCAGTCTATTGGTCCACCTCTGGGTGACTCATCTTTTCCAGGGATGAAGAAGATACTGGGAACTAGTTGGCCTCTGTGGTCCACCTTGAGGATGGACTCTGAGCCCTGAGAATTAAGTCCAGGGGCAAATACTGTGTGTTGAGGGTGGTTGGCAGGGGGAGGCGGGGAGTTGTGTAGCAGTTGTCTATTTGATTTCAGTAGCAGAGCAGGTCAGTGGACTACTGTTTTGTTTCTGAGGTGGGTATTGCATTGGAAGATTTTTGGCCTGCGTGCCTTTGCCTAATGGCACTTTATTTCTACAGGTAAAGTGCAGCCTCACACATGAAGCAATGTCCTGGCTAGCTTTTGTGCTCCTTGTTGAGGATGGAACCTGCCTCCCATCATTCCCAAGCTAAGTTGGGGGGCAAGTGCTATGTTTGGTTTGGGGTTGTGAATGGACCCATAGGGTGAGGGTCTGTGCTTTTAAGTCACTGCAGCGGATGGGGCCTTTCAGGATTGAGCACAGTCAGACAGAGAGGGTGGTGGGGGTTCTGTCAGGTACGGCTTGAGCATGTGCCAGGCAGGGCAGTTCCAGCTTGGTGTCTGTGTTCTGTGTTGTCTGTGCTGTGGCTCTTGGTGCTCAGTAGGCCCTGGGGAAGCCATCCTGAGGGTATTGAACGCTTGACCTCATTGGAATAATGCTGATGCTCAATCGGAAGCTGAGCACCTCTTGTCTTGCAGTGGGAGCTTAAAGAGCTCACTACTTCTGTGCATGTAATTTTTTTTTGTATCAAATGTTTCCTGATACGATCATCATATGTTACACACCCCTCAGGTCTTGATATCCTCATTGCCTTCTTCCACTGGACAGATTAGATGGGCAACTTGCTAGCCACACCAAAGGTCCTAAATGCTTGTTTCATCATGGTAGGCTGATGGTAGGGCTGATCTGAGCGCTTCTTGACTTGCAGTCGCAGCTTAAAGCGCAGATGTGTTTCAGGTCTTGTGCATCATATTTGGTTTCAGATCACATCTGTTTCCATCGTTGCTGTTGCGGAAGTCGTGTGGGCTTCATCCGGAGCTCTGGCTTTGGAATTCATTTCCGAAGCTTTTTTCTTAAGTGGTTTACACTCCCCATCCTTTCGGTCTCTTGTCTTAAAGGCAGGCTTTTTATGCCTCCATCATCCCAGTTCTGGCAGTTGCTTCCAGTCGCAGGTCATGACATTGGAGTCTCTCCTTGGGTCTGCTGCAGAGCACCTGTTCTAACTTGCTGTTGCCGTAGGGCTTCCCTCTGGGAGTCTCGTTGTTGTTGTTCTGTGTTTTGTTCGTAATGTTTGTAGTGTGCCTGTGTGTGTGTTTGTTTGGCCTGGAGCTGTCCTGCCTGGCAGTTAGTGATGATAGCTAATGTGGCAGTCCATCGGTGTACTAATACATTGTCTGGACTGTTTTGGCAAAGACATCCGGTCTGCCTCTGGGCACGTACTGAAGGGCAGCTGGCACAGAGTCATCTCAGTGGTGTTTGCAGATGTGGAAGGGGAGACTCGAGCTGCTTGTGAGCAGCTGTTTGCATAGTGCTTGAACAGTGTGCTGGAAGAGGTCTGTTGAATCTTGAAAGCTTGCAGATATGGGGTTTCGAATTTTTTATTTTTATTTCTTTTCCCTCCCCAGTAGAGGGTAAACCTTAGGAGGAACCAGTCAAAGGAAAGAGCGCCTTCTGGAACTGTCAAGCACTCGGTAGGCAACCTGGTGACCCTAACCTGGGTTAGGGTTGTGGTTAGAATTGTTTGCATGAAGGGGAATAAGGATTTTAGGGTAAGGGGATCAAGGTCGTGGGGATAAAAATGTTGTTTTTGCAGTTACATCGTTTAGAGGGAAGGAAGGTGGTATTGAGATATGCTTGCAGTGACAAGAAAACTGAACAGACAACCAGAATCCTTAGAGCAATTACATGGAAATCATGGTGTAAGAACCAGTACCACCTCAAAGAGGACAAAAGTCAAGAAAAAAAAGAAAATTGACTTGTGACAGGCCAGCAGCTGTGTATTTTCTGTGAAGCACAAGATAGATTGTGAACCTGGATTACCCAGTCAATAGGGAAACAGGGGAGGGTCCTGGTCATCGAGAAGAAAAAAATAAGTATATAAACAGTGTTATGGAACTAGTAGGTGGCTTGTGGGATGCCTGCCATTACAATCATGAATAAAAATGCTACTTCACTGAGATCCTTGCCTGATCCTATGTTATTGGCTACAGCGTATTTCTAACAAGGTGTTAGGGTTTTAAGGTTTCAGGGCTAGGGCACTAGGGTTGGGTTTCAGGGTTAGGATTTTAAGGTTTTTAGGGTTGGAGTTTTAATGGTTAGGGTTTTAAGGGTTTGGGGGTTAGTGCGTTAGGGTTTTAGAGTTTTTTGGGGTTTAGTGTTGATAAGGTGTTTAGGGTTAGGGTCTTAGGGTTTTATTTGTGGTCAGGTATTTAGGGTTAGGGTTTTAAGGTTTTAATTTTTTTTTTCAGGTTAAGGTCTCCAGGGTTAGGGTTTTGAGGGTCTTAAGTTTTTTGGGTTAGGGGTTTTAGGCATAGGTCTTTACGGGTTTAGTGTGGTAAATTTTATTGGGTTAGGCCTGTAAGGGTTTCTAGGGTTTTTAGGGTTAGGGGTTTTAGGGTTAGGCTCAGGGGTTAGGGTTAGATCAGTGGGGGCCTTAGGGTTAGGGGTGAGGGTTGATAGGGGTTAGGCCTAATATTAGGGCGGAAGGCCAAAATAGGAGGGTGGGGCCCCCCCATAAAAATTGAGGGGCCGAAGCCCCAAATTAGGGGAAGGAACCTCAAAATTGTGGGGTCCCCCAAAATTGGGTGGAAGAACTCTAATATTATTAGGGGGAAACCCAAAAACGGATGGTGGGGGACTCTAAAATACAGGGAACCCCCAAAATTGGTTGGGTCCCCCAAAATTAGGGGAGGAACCCCCAAAATTGGGTGGGCGAAGCCCCAAATTAGGGGGATTGAACCCCCAAATTGGGGGGAAGAACACTTAAATGGAAGTGTGCAATTCCAGAATTGAACGTGGATCCCCCAGAACTGGGGGGGAATCCCCAAAATTGGGGGGAGACCCCCCATAATTGGGGTTAAAGGCCCAGAACTCGGGGGGTGAAGCCCCAAATTAAGGGAAGGAACCTCAGAAATGTGGTGAGAAGCCGAACATTGGGGGAAAGAACCTTAATGTTAGGATGGCAGGCCAAAAAAAGATGGTGGGGGACCCCAAAATT
>NW_026109870.1:0-9861 GCF_013377495.2 Cygnus atratus
AGGATGCAAGGGGAACGACCAGGCACGGACCTACCTTCAAAAGGGACAAGAGCTCTCCAGTACCTGCTGTGGACGAATCTGGGACTACTACCCAGACGTAAGGAAACACTATTTTACTGGGTCCCTAACACAGACGACACCATTTCTAAATCCACGGATTCCTCCTTCCTCCACAGAAAGGGAACTGGGCACTCGTCAATACACCTGCCCTGGAGCGCTTCTGGATGCTGCCTGAGTTTCTCTCTCCCTGCAATTCGGTAAAGAACACGCTGCAAAATGCCTGGCAGGAATCAAGTCCCTGCTCACCAGCTACTTGTGCACCTTTCAGCTTGCCCACGATCAGGTGTTGGAACACGGAGTCGTGAGAAAAGAAAATTCTCAGCTATCTGCCCTGGAGGAATGTGAGGCTGCTACGCAGAACCAAACCACCCTGAGGAGTTATAAAAAAGCCAAAGAGTAATCCAGAAAGTCTCTAAATGCATGCCTGGGAGGAGGCAAGGGTAGCTACCAGGCATGGACCTACCTCCTAGAGAGACCAAAGTTCTCCGCTACCAGCCCGGCAGGAATCTGGGGCTGCTATCAAGAACCAAACCTCTCTCAGGAGGTAGACAAAAAGCTCGGATAGCATGTGAAATACTTGCCATAGCCATGCCTGGGAGGAGGCAAGGGTAGCTACAGGGCATGCAACTACCTCCTAAAGAGACCAAAGTTCTCCGCTACCAGCCCGCGAGGAATCTGGGGCTGCTATCCAGAACCAAACCTCTCTCAGGAGGTAGACAAAAGCCATAAACTTATCCAAAACATGTTACAAAGGCATGCTCGCGAGGACGCAAGGGGAACGACCAGGCACGGACCTACCTTCAAAAGGGACAAGAGCTCTCCAGTACCTGCTGTGGACGAATCTGGGACTACTACCCAGACGTAAGGAAACACTATTTTACTGGGTCCCTAACACAGACGACACCATTTCTAAATCCACGGATTCCTCCTTCCTCCACAGAAAGGGAACTGGGCACTCGTCAATACACCTGCCCTGGAGCGCTTCTGGATGCTGCCTGAGTTTCTCTCTCCCTGCAATTCGGTAAAGAACACGCTGCAAAATGCCTGGCAGGAATCAAGTCCCTGCTCACCAGCTACTTGTGCACCTTTCAGCTGGCCCACGATCAGGTGTTGGAACACGGAGTCGTGAGAAAAGAAAATTCTCAGCTATCTGCCCTGGAGGAATGTGAGGCTGCTACGCAGAACCAAACCACCCTGAGGAGTTATAAAAAAGCCAAAGAGTAATCCAGAAAGTCTCTAAATGCATGCCTGGGAGGAGGCAAGGGTAGCTACCAGGCATGGACCTACCTCCTAGAGAGACCAAAGTTCTCCGCTACCAGCCCGGCAGGAATCTGGGGCTGCTATCAAGAACCAAACCTCTCTCAGGAGGTAGACAAAAGCCAAAGAGTAATCCAGAAAGTTTCTAAGTGCATGCCTGGGAGGAGGCAAGGGTAGCTACCAGGCATGGACCTACCTCCTAGAGAGACCAAAGTTCTCCGCTACCAGCCCGGCAGGAATCTGGGGCTGATATCAAGAACCAAACCTCTCTCAGGAGGTAGACAAAAGCCATAGAGTTATCCAAAAAATTTCCAGATGCATGCCTGGGAGGAGGCAAGGGTAGCTACCAGGCATGGACCTACCTCCTAGAGAGACCAAAGTTCTCCGCTACCAGCCCGGCAGGAATCTGGGGCTGCTATCAAGAACCAAACCTCTCTCAGGAGGTAGACAAAAGCCATAGAGTTATCCAAAAAATTTCCAGATGCATGCCTGGGAGGAGGCAAGGGTAGCTACCAGGCATGGACCTACCTCCTAGAGAGACCAAAGTTGTCTCCGCTACCAGCCCGGGAGGAATCTGGGGCTGCTATCAAGAACCAAACCTCTCTCAGGAGGTAGACAAAAGCCATAGAGTTATCCAAAAAATTTCCAGATGCATGCCTGGGAGGAGGCAAGGGTAGCTACCAGGCATGGACCTACCTCCTAGAGAGACCAAAGTTCTCCGCTACCAGCCCGGCAGGAATCTGGGGCTGCTATCAAGAACCAAACCTCTCTCAGGAGGTAGACAAAAAGCTCGGATAGCATGTGAAATACTTGCCATAGCCATGCCTGGGAGGAGGCAAGGGTAGCTACAGGGCATGCAACTACCTCCTAGAGAGACCAAAGTTCTCCGCTACCAGCCCGGGAGGAATCTGGGGCTGCTATCCAGAACCAAACCTCTCTCAGGAGGTAGACAAAAGCCATAAACTTATCCAAAACATGTTACAAAGGCATGCTCGCGAGGATGCAAGGGGAACGACCAGGCACGGACCTACCTTCAAAAGGGACAAGAGCTCTCCAGTACCTGCTGTGGACGAATCTGGGACTACTACCCAGACGTAAGGAAACACTATTTTACTGGGTCCCTAACACAGACGACACCATTTCTAAATCCACGGATTCCTCCTTCCTCCACAGAAAGGGAACTGGGCACTCGTCAATACACCTGCCCTGGAGCGCTTCTGGATGCTGCCTGAGTTTCTCTCTCCCTGCAATTCGGTAAAGAACACGCTGCAAAATGCCTGGCAGGAATCAAGTCCCTGCTCACCAGCTACTTGTGCACCTTTCAGCTGGCCCACGATCAGGTGTTGGAACACGGAGTCGTGAGAAAAGAAAATTCTCAGCTATCTGCCCTGGAGGAATGTGAGGCTGCTACGCAGAACCAAACCACCCTGAGGAGTTATAAAAAAGCCAAAGAGTAATCCAGAAAGTCTCTAAATGCATGCCTGGGAGGAGGCAAGGGTAGCTACCAGGCATGGACCTACCTCCTAGAGAGACCAAAGTTCTCCGCTACCAGCCCGGCAGGAATCTGGGGCTGCTATCAAGAACCAAACCTCTCTCAGGAGGTAGACAAAAAGCTCGGATAGCATGTGAAATACTTGCCATAGCCATGCCTGGGAGGAGGCAAGGGTAGCTACAGGGCATGCAACTACCTCCTAAAGAGACCAAAGTTCTCCGCTACCAGCCCGCGAAGGAATCTGGGGCTGCTATCCAGAACCAAACCTCTCTCAGGAGGTAGACAAAAGCCATAAACTTATCCAAAACATGTTACAAAGGCATGCTCGCGAGGACGCAAGGGGAACGACCAGGCACGGACCTACCTTCAAAAGGGACAAGAGCTCTCCAGTACCTGCTGTGGACGAATCTGGGACTACTACCCAGACGTAAGGAAACACTATTTTACTGGGTCCCTAACACAGACGACACCATTTCTAAATCCACGGATTCCTCCTTCCTCCACAGAAAGGGAACTGGGCACTCGTCAATACACCTGCCCTGGAGCGCTTCTGGATGCTGCCTGAGTTTCTCTCTCCCTGCAATTCGGTAAAGAACACGCTGCAAAATGCCTGGCAGGAATCAAGTCCCTGCTCACCAGCTACTTGTGCACCTTTCAGCTGGCCCACGATCAGGTGTTGGAACACGGAGTCGTGAGAAAAGAAAATTCTCAGCTATCTGCCCTGGAGGAATGTGAGGCTGCTACGCAGAACCAAACCACCCTGAGGAGTTATAAAAAAGCCAAAGAGTAATCCAGAAAGTCTCTAAATGCATGCCTGGGAGGAGGCAAGGGTAGCTACCAGGCATGGACCTACCTCCTAGAGAGACCAAAGTTCTCCGCTACCAGCCCGGCAGGAATCTGGGGCTGCTATCAAGAACCAAACCTCTCTCAGGAGGTAGACAAAAGCCATAGAGTTATCCAAAAAATTTCCAGATGCATGCCTGGGAGGAGGCAAGGGTAGCTACCAGGCATGGACCTACCTCCTAGAGAGACCAAAGTTCTCCGCTACCAGCCCGGCAGGAATCTGGGGCTGCTATCAAGAACCAAACCTCTCTCAGGAGGTAGACAAAAAGCTCGGATAGCATGTGAAATACTTGCCATAGCCATGCCTGGGAGGAGGCAAGGGTAGCTACAGGGCATGCAACTACCTCCTAAAGAGACCAAAGTTCTCCGCTACCAGCCCGGGAGGAATCTGGGGCTGCTATCCAGAACCAAACCTCTCTCAGGAGGTAGACAAAAGCCATAAACTTATCCAAAACATGTTACAAAGGCATGCTCGCGAGGACGCAAGGGGAACGACCAGGCACGGACCTACCTTCAAAAGGGACAAGAGCTCTCCAGTACCTGCTGTGGACGAATCTGGGACTACTACCCAGACGTAAGGAAACACTATTTTACTGGGTCCCTAACACAGACGACACCATTTCTAAATCCACGGATTCCTCCTTCCTCCACAGAAAGGGAACTGGGCACTCGTCAATACACCTGCCCTGGAGCGCTTCTGGATGCTGCCTGAGTTTCTCTCTCCCTGCAATTCGGTAAAGAACACGCTGCAAAATGCCTGGCAGGAATCAAGTCCCTGCTCACCAGCTACTTGTGCACCTTTCAGCTGGCCCACGATCAGGTGTTGGAACACGGAGTCGTGAGAAAAGAAAATTCTCAGCTATCTGCCCTGGAGGAATGTGAGGCTGCTACGCAGAACCAAACCACCCTGAGGAGTTATAAAAAAGCCAAAGAGTAATCCAGAAAGTCTCTAAATGCATGCCTGGGAGGAGGCAAGGGTAGCTACCAGGCATGGACCTACCTCCTAGAGAGACCAAAGTTCTCCGCTACCAGCCCGGCAGGAATCTGGGGCTGCTATCAAGAACCAAACCTCTCTCAGGAGGTAGACAAAAGCCATAGAGTTATCCAAAAAATTTCCAGATGCATGCCTGGGAGGAGGCAAGGGTAGCTACCAGGCATGGACCTACCTCCTAGAGAGACCAAAGTTCTCCGCTACCAGCCCGGCAGGAATCTGGGGCTGCTATCAAGAACCAAACCTCTCTCAGGAGGTAGACAAAAGCCATAGAGTTATCCAAAAAATTTCCAGATGCATGCCTGGGAGGAGGCAAGGGTAGCTACCAGGCATGGACCTACCTCCTAGAGAGACCAAAGTTCTCCGCTACCAGCCCGGGAGGAATCTGGGGCTGCTATCAAGAACCAAACCTCTCTCAGGAGGTAGACAAAAGCCATAGAGTTATCCAAAAAATTTCCAGATGCATGCCTGGGAGGAGGCAAGGGTAGCTACCAGGCATGGACCTACCTCCTAGAGAGACCAAAGTTCTCCGCTACCAGCCCGGCAGGAATCTGGGGCTGCTATCAAGAACCAAACCTCTCTCAGGAGGTAGACAAAAAGCTCGGATAGCATGTGAAATACTTGCCATAGCCATGCCTGGGAGGAGGCAAGGGTAGCTACAGGGCATGCAACTACCTCCTAGAGAGACCAAAGTTCTCCGCTACCAGCCCGGGAGGAATCTGGGGCTGCTATCCAGAACCAAACCTCTCTCAGGAGGTAGACAAAAGCCATAAACTTATCCAAAACATGTTACAAAGGCATGCTCGCGAGGATGCAAGGGGAACGACCAGGCACGGACCTACCTTCAAAAGGGACAAGAGCTCTCCAGTACCTGCTGTGGACGAATCTGGGACTACTACCCAGACGTAAGGAAACACTATTTTACTGGGTCCCTAACACAGACGACACCATTTCTAAATCCACGGATTCCTCCTTCCTCCACAGAAAGGGAACTGGGCACTCGTCAATACACCTGCCCTGGAGCGCTTCTGGATGCTGCCTGAGTTTCTCTCTCCCTGCAATTCGGTAAAGAACACGCTGCAAAATGCCTGGCAGGAATCAAGTCCCTGCTCACCAGCTACTTGTGCACCTTTCAGCTTGCCCACGATCAGGTGTTGGAACACGGAGTCGTGAGAAAAGAAAATTCTCAGCTATCTGCCCTGGAGGAATGTGAGGCTGCTACGCAGAACCAAACCACCCTGAGGAGTTATAAAAAAGCCAAAGAGTAATCCAGAAAGTCTCTAAATGCATGCCTGGGAGGAGGCAAGGGTAGCTACCAGGCATGGACCTACCTCCTAGAGAGACCAAAGTTCTCCGCTACCAGCCCGGCAGGAATCTGGGGCTGCTATCAAGAACCAAACCTCTCTCAGGAGGTAGACAAAAAGCTCGGATAGCATGTGAAATACTTGCCATAGCCATGCCTGGGAGGAGGCAAGGGTAGCTACAGGGCATGCAACTACCTCCTAAAGAGACCAAAGTTCTCCGCTACCAGCCCGCGAGGAATCTGGGGCTGCTATCCAGAACCAAACCTCTCTCAGGAGGTAGACAAAAGCCATAAACTTATCCAAAACATGTTACAAAGGCATGCTCGCGAGGACGCAAGGGGAACGACCAGGCACGGACCTACCTTCAAAAGGGACAAGAGCTCTCCAGTACCTGCTGTGGACGAATCTGGGACTACTACCCAGACGTAAGGAAACACTATTTTACTGGGTCCCTAACACAGACGACACCATTTCTAAATCCACGGATTCCTCCTTCCTCCACAGAAAGGGAACTGGGCACTCGTCAATACACCTGCCCTGGAGCGCTTCTGGATGCTGCCTGAGTTTCTCTCTCCCTGCAATTCGGTAAAGAACACGCTGCAAAATGCCTGGCAGGAATCAAGTCCCTGCTCACCAGCTACTTGTGCACCTTTCAGCTGGCCCACGATCAGGTGTTGGAACACGGAGTCGTGAGAAAAGAAAATTCTCAGCTATCTGCCCTGGAGGAATGTGAGGCTGCTACGCAGAACCAAACCACCCTGAGGAGTTATAAAAAAGCCAAAGAGTAATCCAGAAAGTCTCTAAATGCATGCCTGGGAGGAGGCAAGGGTAGCTACCAGGCATGGACCTACCTCCTAGAGAGACCAAAGTTCTCCGCTACCAGCCCGGCAGGAATCTGGGGCTGATATCAAGAACCAAACCTCTCTCAGGAGGTAGACAAAAGCCATAGAGTTATCCAAAAAATTTCCAGATGCATGCCTGGGAGGAGGCAAGGGTAGCTACCAGGCATGGACCTACCTCCTAGAGAGACCAAAGTTCTCCGCTACCAGCCCGGCAGGAATCTGGGGCTGCTATCAAGAACCAAACCTCTCTCAGGAGGTAGACAAAAGCCATAGAGTTATCCAAAAAATTTCCAGATGCATGCCTGGGAGGAGGCAAGGGTAGCTACCAGGCATGGACCTACCTCCTAGAGAGACCAAAGTTCTCCGCTACCAGCCCGGCAGGAATCTGGGGCTGCTATCAAGAACCAAACCTCTCTCAGGAGGTAGACAAAAGCCATAGAGTTATCCAAAAAATTTCCAGATGCATGCCTGGGAGGAGGCAAGGGTAGCTACCAGGCATGGACCTACCTCCTAGAGAGACCAAAGTTCTCCGCTACCAGCCCGGCAGGAATCTGGGGCTGCTATCAAGAACCAAACCTCTCTCAGGAGGTAGACAAAAAGCTCGGATAGCATGTGAAATACTTGCCATAGCCATGCCTGGGAGGAGGCAAGGGTAGCTACAGGGCATGCAACTACCTCCTAGAGAGACCAAAGTTCTCCGCTACCAGCCCGGGAGGAATCTGGGGCTGCTATCCAGAACCAAACCTCTCTCAGGAGGTAGACAAAAGCCATAAACTTATCCAAAACATGTTACAAAGGCATGCTCGCGAGGATGCAAGGGGAACGACCAGGCACGGACCTACCTTCAAAAGGGACAAGAGCTCTCCAGTACCTGCTGTGGACGAATCTGGGACTACTACCCAGACGTAAGGAAACACTATTTTACTGGGTCCCTAACACAGACGACACCATTTCTAAATCCACGGATTCCTCCTTCCTCCACAGAAAGGGAACTGGGCACTCGTCAATACACCTGCCCTGGAGCGCTTCTGGATGCTGCCTGAGTTTCTCTCTCCCTGCAATTCGGTAAAGAACACGCTGCAAAATGCCTGGCAGGAATCAAGTCCCTGCTCACCAGCTACTTGTGCACCTTTCAGCTTGCCCACGATCAGGTGTTGGAACACGGAGTCGTGAGAAAAGAAAATTCTCAGCTATCTGCCCTGGAGGAATGTGAGGCTGCTACGCAGAACCAAACCACCCTGAGGAGTTATAAAAAAGCCAAAGAGTAATCCAGAAAGTCTCTAAATGCATGCCTGGGAGGAGGCAAGGGTAGCTACCAGGCATGGACCTACCTCCTAGAGAGACCAAAGTTCTCCGCTACCAGCCCGGCAGGAATCTGGGGCTGCTATCAAGAACCAAACCTCTCTCAGGAGGTAGACAAAAAGCTCGGATAGCATGTGAAATACTTGCCATAGCCATGCCTGGGAGGAGGCAAGGGTAGCTACAGGGCATGCAACTACCTCCTAAAGAGACCAAAGTTCTCCGCTACCAGCCCGCGAGGAATCTGGGGCTGCTATCCAGAACCAAACCTCTCTCAGGAGGTAGACAAAAGCCATAAACTTATCCAAAACATGTTACAAAGGCATGCTCGCGAGGACGCAAGGGGAACGACCAGGCACGGACCTACCTTCAAAAGGGACAAGAGCTCTCCAGTACCTGCTGTGGACGAATCTGGGACTACTACCCAGACGTAAGGAAACACTATTTTACTGGGTCCCTAACACAGACGACACCATTTCTAAATCCACGGATTCCTCCTTCCTCCACAGAAAGGGAACTGGGCACTCGTCAATACACCTGCCCTGGAGCGCTTCTGGATGCTGCCTGAGTTTCTCTCTCCCTGCAATTCGGTAAAGAACACGCTGCAAAATGCCTGGCAGGAATCAAGTCCCTGCTCACCAGCTACTTGTGCACCTTTCAGCTGGCCCACGATCAGGTGTTGGAACACGGAGTCGTGAGAAAAGAAAATTCTCAGCTATCTGCCCTGGAGGAATGTGAGGCTGCTACGCAGAACCAAACCACCCTGAGGAGTTATAAAAAAGCCAAAGAGTAATCCAGAAAGTCTCTAAATGCATGCCTGGGAGGAGGCAAGGGTAGCTACCAGGCATGGACCTACCTCCTAGAGAGACCAAAGTTCTCCGCTACCAGCCCGGCAGGAATCTGGGGCTGCTATCAAGAACCAAACCTCTCTCAGGAGGTAGACAAAAGCCATAGAGTTAATCCAGAAAAGTTTCTAAGATGCATGCCTGGGAGGAGGCAAGGGTAGCTACCAGGCATGGACCTACCTCCTAGAGAGACCAAAGTTCTCCGCTACCAGCCCGGCAGGAATCTGGGGCTGCTATCAAGAACCAAACCTCTCTCAGGAGGTAGACAAAAGCCATAGAGTTATCCAAAAAATTTCCAGATGCATGCCTGGGAGGAGGCAAGGGTAGCTACCAGGCATGGACCTACCTCCTAGAGAGACCAAAGTTCTCCGCTACCAGCCCGGGAGGAATCTGGGGCTGCTATCAAGAACCAAACCTCTCTCAGGAGGTAGACAAAAGCCATAGAGTTATCCAAAAAATTTCCAGATGCATGCCTGGGAGGAGGCAAGGGTAGCTACCAGGCATGGACCTACCTCCTAGAGAGACCAAAGTTCTCCGCTACCAGCCCGGCAGGAATCTGGGGCTGCTATCAAGAACCAAACCTCTCTCAGGAGGTAGACAAAAAGCTCGGATAGCATGTGAAATACTTGCCATAGCCATGCCTGGGAGGAGGCAAGGGTAGCTACAGGGCATGCAACTACCTCCTAGAGAGACCAAAGTTCTCCGCTACCAGCCCGGGAGGAATCTGGGGCTGCTATCCAGAACCAAACCTCTCTCAGGAGGTAGACAAAAGCCATAAACTTATCCAAAACATGTTACAAAGGCATGCTCGCGAGGATGCAAGGGGAACGACCAGGCACGGACCTACCTTCAAAAGGGACAAGAGCTCTCCAGTACCTGCTGTGGACGAATCTGGGACTACTACCCAGACGTAAGGAAACACTATTTT
>NW_026109871.1:0-9000 GCF_013377495.2 Cygnus atratus
CTCTTCTGCCAACGGCCAGACAAAAAGGCCGAGCTCTACTGCATCGATAACGAGCCAAGAAGCCGTCCCGAGAAGGGGGGCTGCTTTGCTCCCCACAAAGCCCTCTCCTCTCCTGGCTCTCGGTAGGCCCCGTTCATCGAGCCGTCCTTGCAGAGCGCGTGTTCCCAAGTCACACCGTCCCGGTGGTGGCCTTCTTCTCAGCCTGCAGCACTTGCTCAACGTCTTCCTCGCACACAGAGGCCTACACAAGGACATGCTTCTCTTGATGCCGTCGATCGCGTGCCCATTAATGGCGGAGGAGCATCACTTCCCTGCTGCTACAGCCCGTGCTGCCCTTGGCCTGCATGCTGACTGGATGCCGTCGTGGTCCGCAGCAGCCCAGACGCTGCCCAGGTTCTCCAGAGCCCCACAGTAGGGACGACACGCGGCCCCACTGCCGCAGGCCTGACGTCCAGGCAAGGGGACGGAAAAGCATTGGAGAATGCGGGCATCGATCCCGCTGCCTCTCACATGCTAAGCGAGCGCTCTACCACTTGAGCTAATTCCCCAGCCCACGGCCGGCCCCTGAGCAGCCGTCTGCTCGCAGTCTCCCAGCCCGTCCCCTGGACAAGAGCCAAAAGGGCGCTCCTTCGAGCCGGAGTTGAACCAGCGACCTAAGGATGGCCGTGCATGGGAGCCTACAGTCCTCCGCTCTACCAGCTGAGCTATCGAAGGAATCACAGACAGCTGCCCGGCAACACGCCCTTCACACGCCCCTCACACACCTCTCCCGCTTCCAGATCTAAGCCGCACCACTCTGCTACAACTCCTCCTCCATACACACTTCCCTACAGCACCAACACGCCTCCACGCACACCTCAGGCGCTTCCCTCACTAAAGGCACATACACAAAAACGCAGAAACCCTTTCCTTGCCCTCTCCTCAGACACACAGACATCCAGAATGCCACCACCTCAAACCACTCGCCTGAACCTTCTGCCCTCCTCTCACTTCACCTCTGATCAACACGCTCACAAAACGACACCCATCCGCCATCTTCTCAGTAACCTCCTCCTCACTTCCGCAACACCCCAAACAACCCCTCACAGCTTCGCCTTTTGCACAAGGGCAACAGACACCCCGTCCTCAGCATGCGCAGAGTGCAACCGCTACCTCCAACAGCTCCCACCTTCGGACGATAACACCGCCTGCGGCACGGCTTTAGCACCTCCACCTCACGACCACTCACACGCAGGGGGACCGCGCAGAGCCCCTGCCCACCCTCGTCCACTGTCTGAAAATCCTCAGGATGAAAGACAATGTCATGTAGCCTCGGGACTCCTCTCCTGCTTCAACGGGGCTCCATTGTTCCGCGCTCTTCTGCCAACGGCCAGACAAAAAGGCCGAGCTCTACTGCATCGATAACGAGCCAAGAAGCCGTCCCGAGAAGGGGGGCTGCTTTGCTCCCCACAAAGCCCTCTCCTCTCCTGGCTCTCGGTAGGCCCCGTTCATCGAGCCGTCCTCGCAGAGCGCGTGTTCCCAAGTCACACCGTCCCGGTGGTGGCCTTCTTCTCAGCCTGCAGCACTTGCTCAACGTCTTCCTCGCACACAGAGGCCTACACAAGGACATGCTTCTCTTGATGCCGTCGATCGCGTGCCCATTAATGGCGGAGGAGCATCACTTCCCTGCTGCTACAGCCCGTGCTGCCCTTGGCCTGCATGCTGACTGGATGCCGTCGTGGTCCGCAGCAGCCCAGACGCTGCCCAGGTTCTCCAGAGCCCCACAGTAGGGACGACACGCGGCCCCACTGCCGCAGGCCTGACGTCCAGGCAAGGGGACGGAAAAGCATTGGAGAATGCGGGCATCGATCCCGCTGCCTCTCACATGCTAAGCGAGCGCTCTACCACTTGAGCTAATTCCCCAGCCCACGGCCGGCCCCTGAGCAGCCGTCTGCTCGCAGTCTCCCAGCCCGTCCCCTGGACAAGAGCCAAAAGGGCGCTCCTTCGAGCCGGAGTTGAACCAGCGACCTAAGGATGGCCGTGCATGGGAGCCTACAGTCCTCCGCTCTACCAGCTGAGCTATCGAAGGAATCACAGACACCTGCCCGGCAACACGCCCTTCACACGCCCCTCACACACCTCTCCCGCTTCCAGATCTAAGCCGCACCACTCTGCTACAACTCCTCCTCCATACACACTTCCCTACAGCACCAACACGCCTCCACGCACACCTCAGGCGCTTCCCTCACTAAAGGCACATACACAAAAACGCAGAAACCCTTTCCTTGCCCTCTCCTCAGACACACAGACATCCAGAATGCCACCACCTCAAACCACTCGCCTGAACCTTCTGCCCTCCTCTCACTTCACCTCTGATCAACACGCTCACAAAACGACACCCATCCGCCATCTTCTCAGTAACCTCCTCCTCACTTCCGCAACACCCCAAACAACCCCTCACAGCTTCGCCTTTTGCACAAGGGCAACAGACACCCCGTCCTCAGCATGCGCAGAGTGCAACCGCTACCTCCAACAGCTCCCACCTTCGGACGATAACACCGCCTGCGGCACGGCTTTAGCACCTCCACCTCACGACCACTCACACGCAGGGGGACCGCGCAGAGCCCCTGCCCACCCTCGTCCACTGTCTGAAAATCCTCAGGATGAAAGACAATGTCATGTAGCCTCGGGACTCCTCTCCTGCTTCAACGGGGCTCCATTGTTCCGCGCTCTTCTGCCAACGGCCAGACAAAAAGGCCGAGCTCTACTGCATCGATAACGAGCCAAGAAGCCGTCCCGAGAAGGGGGGCTGCTTTGCTCCCCACAAAGCCCTCTCCTCTCCTGGCTCTCGGTAGGCCCCGTTCATCGAGCCGTCCTCGCAGAGCGCGTGTTCCCAAGTCACACCGTCCCGGTGGTGGCCTTCTTCTCAGCCTGCAGCACTTGCTCAACGTCTTCCTCGCACACAGAGGCCTACACAAGGACATGCTTCTCTTGATGCCGTCGATCGCGTGCCCATTAATGGCGGAGGAGCATCACTTCCCTGCTGCTACAGCCCGTGCTGCCCTTGGCCTGCATGCTGACTGGATGCCGTCGTGGTCCGCAGCAGCCCAGACGCTGCCCAGGTTCTCCAGAGCCCCACAGTAGGGACGACACGCGGCCCCACTGCCGCAGGCCTGACGTCCAGGCAAGGGGACGGAAAAGCATTGGAGAATGCGGGCATCGATCCCGCTGCCTCTCACATGCTAAGCGAGCGCTCTACCACTTGAGCTAATTCCCCAGCCCACGGCCGGCCCCTGAGCAGCCGTCTGCTCGCAGTCTCCCAGCCCGTCCCCTGGACAAGAGCCAAAAGGGCGCTCCTTCGAGCCGGAGTTGAACCAGCGACCTAAGGATGGCCGTGCATGGGAGCCTACAGTCCTCCGCTCTACCAGCTGAGCTATCGAAGGAATCACAGACACCTGCCCGGCAACACGCCCTTCACACGCCCCTCACACACCTCTCCCGCTTCCAGATCTAAGCCGCACCACTCTGCTACAACTCCTCCTCCATACACACTTCCCTACAGCACCAACACGCCTCCACGCACACCTCAGGCGCTTCCCTCACTAAAGGCACATACACAAAAACGCAGAAACCCTTTCCTTGCCCTCTCCTCAGACACACAGACATCCAGAATGCCACCACTTCAAACCACTCGCCTGAACCTTCTGCCCTCCTCTCACTTCACCTCTGATCAACACGCTCACAAAACGACACCCATCCGCCATCTTCTCAGTAACCTCCTCCTCACTTCCGCAACACCCCAAACAACCCCTCACAGCTTCGCCTTTTGCACAAGGGCAACAGACACCCCGTCCTCAGCATGCGCAGAGTGCAACCGCTACCTCCAACAGCTCCCACCTTCGGACGATAACACCGCCTGCGGCACGGCTTTAGCACCTCCACCTCACGACCACTCACACGCAGGGGGACCGCGCAGAGCCCCTGCCCACCCTCGTCCACTGTCTGAAAATCCTCAGGATGAAAGACAATGTCATGTAGCCTCGGGACTCCTCTCCTGCTTCAACGGGGCTCCATTGTTCCGCGCTCTTCTGCCAACGGCCAGACAAAAAGGCCGAGCTCTACTGCATCGATAACGAGCCAAGAAGCCGTCCCGAGAAGGGGGGCTGCTTTGCTCCCCACAAAGCCCTCTCCTCTCCTGGCTCTCGGTAGGCCCCGTTCATCGAGCCGTCCTCGCAGAGCACGTGTTCCCAAGTCACACCGTCCCGGTGGTGGCCTTCTTCTCAGCCTGCAACACTTGCTCAACGTCTTCCTCGCACACAGAGGCCTACACAAGGACATGCTTCTCTTGATGCCGTCGATCGCGTGCCCATTAATGGCGGAGGAGCATCACTTCCCTGCTGCTACAGCCCGTGCTGCCCTTGGCCTGCATGCTGACTGGATGCCGTCGTGGTCCGCAGCAGCCCAGACGCTGCCCAGGTTCTCCAGAGCCCCACAGTAGGGACGACACGCGGCCCCACTGCCGCAGGCCTGACGTCCAGGCAAGGGGACGGAAAAGCATTGGAGAATGCGGGCATCGATCCCGCTGCCTCTCACATGCTAAGCGAGCGCTCTACCACTTGAGCTAATTCCCCAGCCCACGGCCGGCCCCTGAGCAGCCGTCTGCTCGCAGTCTCCCAGCCCGTCCCCTGGACAAGAGCCAAAAGGGCGCTCCTTCGAGCCGGAGTTGAACCAGCGACCTAAGGATGGCCGTGCATGGGAGCCTACAGTCCTCCGCTCTACCAGCTGAGCTATCGAAGGAATCACAGACACCTGCCCGGCAACACGCCCTTCACACGCCCCTCACACACCTCTCCCGCTTCCAGATCTAAGCCGCACCACTCTGCTACAACTCCTCCTCCATACACACTTCCCTACAGCACCAACACGCCTCCACGCACACCTCAGGCGCTTCCCTCACTAAAGGCACATACACAAAAACGCAGAAACCCTTTCCTTGCCCTCTCCTCAGACACACAGACATCCAGAATGCCACCACCTCAAACCACTCGCCTGAACCTTCTGCCCTCCTCTCACTTCACCTCTGATCAACACGCTCACAAAACGACACCCATCCGCCATCTTCTCAGTAACCTCCTCCTCACTTCCGCAACACCCCAAACAACCCCTCACAGCTTCGCCTTTTGCACAAGGGCAACAGACACCCCGTCCTCAGCATGCGCAGAGTGCAACCGCTACCTCCAACAGCTCCCACCTTCGGACGATAACACCGCCTGCGGCACGGCTTTAGCACCTCCACCTCACGACCACTCACACGCAGGGGGACCGCGCAGAGCCCCTGCCCACCCTCGTCCACTGTCTGAAAATCCTCAGGATGAAAGACAATGTCATGTAGCCTCGGGACTCCTCTCCTGCTTCAACGGGGCTCCATTGTTCCGCGCTCTTCTGCCAACGGCCAGACAAAAAGGCCGAGCTCTACTGCATCGATAACGAGCCAAGAAGCCGTCCCGAGAAGGGGGGCTGCTTTGCTCCCCACAAAGCCCTCTCCTCTCCTGGCTCTCGGTAGGCCCCGTTCATCGAGCCGTCCTCGCAGAGCGCGTGTTCCCAAGTCACACCGTCCCGGTGGTGGCCTTCTTCTCAGCCTGCAGCACTTGCTCAACGTCTTCCTCGCACACAGAGGCCTACACAAGGACATGCTTCTCTTGATGCCGTCGATCGCGTGCCCATTAATGGCGGAGGAGCATCACTTCCCTGCTGCTACAGCCCGTGCTGCCCTTGGCCTGCATGCTGACTGGATGCCGTCGTGGTCCGCAGCAGCCCAGACGCTGCCCAGGTTCTCCAGAGCCCCACAGTAGGGACGACACGCGGCCCCACTGCCGCAGGCCTGACGTCCAGGCAAGGGGACGGAAAAGCATTGGAGAATGCGGGCATCGATCCCGCTGCCTCTCACATGCTAAGCGAGCGCTCTACCACTTGAGCTAATTCCCCAGCCCACGGCCGGCCCCTGAGCAGCCGTCTGCTCGCAGTCTCCCAGCCCGTCCCCTGGACAAGAGCCAAAAGGGCGCTCCTTCGAGCCGGAGTTGAACCAGCGACCTAAGGATGGCCGTGCATGGGAGCCTACAGTCCTCCGCTCTACCAGCTGAGCTATCGAAGGAATCACAGACACCTGCCCGGCAACACGCCCTTCACACGCCCCTCACACACCTCTCCCGCTTCCAGATCTAAGCCGCACCACTCTGCTACAACTCCTCCTCCATACACACTTCCCTACAGCACCAACACGCCTCCACGCACACCTCAGGCGCTTCCCTCACTAAAGGCACATACACAAAAACGCAGAAACCCTTTCCTTGCCCTCTCCTCAGACACACAGACATCCAGAATGCCACCACCTCAAACCACTCGCCTGAACCTTCTGCCCTCCTCTCACTTCACCTCTGATCAACACGCTCACAAAACGACACCCATCCGCCATCTTCTCAGTAACCTCCTCCTCACTTCCGCAACACCCCAAACAACCCCTCACAGCTTCGCCTTTTGCACAAGGGCAACAGACACCCC
Source organism: Cygnus atratus (assembly GCF_013377495.2). Classification (NCBI taxonomy): domain Eukaryota; kingdom Metazoa; phylum Chordata; class Aves; order Anseriformes; family Anatidae; genus Cygnus; species Cygnus atratus. The sequence goes on from NW_026109871.1 coordinate 6,538, forward strand.
GTCCTCAGCATGCGCAGAGTGCAACCGCTACCTCCAACAGCTCCCACCTTCGGACGATAACACCGCCTGCGGCACGGCTTTAGCACCTCCACCTCACGACCACTCACACGCAGGGGGACCGCGCAGAGCCCCTGCCCACCCTCGTCCACTGTCTGAAAATCCTCAGGATGAAAGACAATGTCATGTAGCCTCGGGACTCCTCTCCTGCTTCAACGGGGCTCCATTGTTCCGCGCTCTTCTGCCAACGGCCAGACAAAAAGGCCGAGCTCTACTGCATCGATAACGAGCCAAGAAGCCGTCCCGAGAAGGGGGGCTGCTTTGCTCCCCACAAAGCCCTCTCCTCTCCTGGCTCTCGGTAGGCCCCGTTCATCGAGCCGTCCTCGCAGAGCACGTGTTCCCAAGTCACACCGTCCCGGTGGTGGCCTTCTTCTCAGCCTGCAGCACTTGCTCAACGTCTTCCTCGCACACAGAGGCCTACACAAGGACATGCTTCTCTTGATGCCGTCGATCGCGTGCCCATTAATGGCGGAGGAGCATCACTTCCCTGCTGCTACAGCCCGTGCTGCCCTTGGCCTGCATGCTGACTGGATGCCGTCGTGGTCCGCAGCAGCCCAGACGCTGCCCAGGTTCTCCAGAGCCCCACAGTAGGGACGACACGCGGCCCCACTGCCTGCAGGCCTGACGTCCAGGCAAGGGGACGGAAAAGCATTGGAGAATGCGGGCATCGATCCCGCTGCCTCTCACATGCTAAGCGAGCGCTCTACCACTTGAGCTAATTCCCCAGCCCACGGCCTGGCCCCTGAGCAGCCGTCTGCTCGCAGTCTCCCAGCCCGTCCCCTGGACAAGAGCCAAAAGGGCGCTCCTTCGAGCCGGAGTTGAACCAGCGACCTAAGGATGGCCGTGCATGGGAGCCTACAGTCCTCCGCTCTACCAGCTGAGCTATCGAAGGAATCACAGACACCTGCCCGGCAACACGCCCTTCACACGCCCCTCACACACCTCTCCCGCTTCCAGATCTAAGCCGCACCACTCTGCTACAACTCCTCCTCCATACACACTTCCCTACAGCACCAACACGCCTCCACGCACACCTCAGGCGCTTCCCTCACTAAAGGCACATACACAAAAACGCAGAAACCCTTTCCTTGCCCTCTCCTCAGACACACAGACATCCAGAATGCCACCACCTCAAACCACTCGCCTGAACCTTCTGCCCTCCTCTCACTTCACCTCTGATCAACACGCTCACAAAACGACACCCATCTTCTCAGTAACCTCCTCCTCACTTCCGCAACACCCCAAACAACCCCTCACAGCTTCGCCTTTTGCACAAGGGCAACAGACACCCCGTCCTCAGCATGTGCAGAGTGCAACCGCTACCTCCAACAGCTCCCACCTTCGGACGATAACACCGCCTGCGGCACGGCTTTAGCACCTCCACCTCACGACCACTCACACGCAGGGGGACCGCGCAGAGCCCCTGCCCACCCTCGTCCACTGTCTGAAAATCCTCAGGATGAAAGACAATGTCATGTAGCCTCGGGACTCCTCTCCTGCTTCAACGGGGCTCCATTGTTCCGCGCTCTTCTGCCAACGGCCAGACAAAAAGGCCGAGCTCTACTGCATCGATAACGAGCCAAGAAGCCGTCCCGAGAAGGGGGGCTGCTTTGCTCCCCACAAAGCCCTCTCCTCTCCTGGCTCTCGGTAGGCCCCGTTCATCGAGCCGTCCTCGCAGAGCACGTGTTCCCAAGTCACACCGTCCCAGTGGTGGCCTTCTTCTCAGCCTGCAGCACTTGCTCAACGTCTTCCTCGCACACAGAGGCCTACACAAGGACATGCTTCTCTTGATGCCGTCGATCGCGTGCCCATTAATGGCGGAGGAGCATCACTTCCCTGCTGCTACAGCCCGTGCTGCCCTTGGCCTGCATGCTGACTGGATGCCGTCGTGGTCCGCAGCAGCCCAGACGCTGCCCAGGTTCTCCAGAGCCCCACAGTAGGGACGACACGCGGCCCCACTGCCGCAGGCCTGACGTCCAGGCAAGGGGATGGAAAAGCATTGGAGAATGCGGGCATCGATCCCGCTGCCTCTCACATGCTAAGCGAGCGCTCTACCACTTGAGCTAATTCCCCAGCCCACGGCCGGCCCCTGAGCAGCCGTCTGCTCGCAGTCTCCCAGCCCGTCCCCTGGACAAGAGCCAAAAGGGCGCTCCTTCGAGCCGGAGTTGAACCAGCGACCTAAGGATGGCCGTGCATGGGAGCCTACAGTCCTCCGCTCTACCAGCTGAGCTATCGAAGGAATCACAGACACCTGCCCGGCAACACGCCCTTCACACGCCCCTCACACACCTCTCCCGCTTCCAGATCTAAGCCGCACCACTCTGCTACAACTCCTCCTCCATACACACTTCCCTACAGCACCAACACGCCTCCACGCACACCTCAGGCGCTTCCCTCACTAAAGGC
>NW_026109872.1:0-9000 GCF_013377495.2 Cygnus atratus
TCGAGCGCCAACGGGACCTGGAGGTGGAGGTCCACGAGCGCCGAAGCCGCCTCACTCGCGAGAGGGAAGAGCGAGGCGCCCCCAGAGAAGAGCGCGAGGCCCACGATGGTCGTGACTGTCGCGCCCGGGAGCCCGAAGACGATGCCAGGAGACGCCGTGAAGCCGTGAGGTACGAAAGGACGCGGGAGACCACCGAGGTCTCCGCAGAAGCGGACGTGAAGGTCCACCGCGTGTCCCGGGAACTGCAGCCTCGTGACGAGGGAGAACGGAGGGACCGCTCCCGGGAGTGCGAGGAACCAGAGGACGAGACGAGGATTTGCCGCGCACGAGACAGCGAAGAGCCCGTGGTGCACGAGAGGAGGCTCGAGCGCCAACGGGACCTGGAGGTGGAGGTCCACGAGCGCCGAAGCCGCCTCACTCGTGAGAGGGAAGCGCGAGGCGCCCCCAGAGAAGAGCGGGAGGCCCACGATGGTCGTGAGTGTCGCGCCCGGGAGCCCGAAGACGATGCCAGGAGACGCCGTGAAGCCGTGAGGTACGAAAGGACACGGGAGACCACCGAGGTCTCCGCAGAAGCGGACGTGAAGGTCCACCGCGTGTCCCGGGAACTGCAGCCTCGTGACGAGGGAGAACGGAGGGACCGCTCCCGGGAGTGCGAGGAACCAGAGGACGAGACGAGGATTTGCTGCGCACGAGACAGCGAAGAGCCCGTGGTGCGCGAGAGGAGGCTCGAGCGCCAACGGGACCTGGAGGTGGAGGTCCACGAGCGCCGAAGCCGCCTCACTCGCGAGAGGGAAGAGCGAGGCGCCCCCAGAGAAGAGCGCGAGGCCCACGATGGTCGTGACTGTCGCGCCCGGGAGCCCGAAGACGATGCCAGGAGACGCCGTGAAGCCGTGAGGTACGAAAGGACGCGGGAGACCACCGAGGTCTCCGCAGAAGCGGACGTGAAGGTCCACCGCGTCTCCCGGGAACTGCAGCCTCGTGACGAGGGAGAACGGAGGGACCGCTCCCGGGAGTGCGAGGAACCAGAGGACGAGACGAGGATTTGCCGCGCACGAGACAGCGAAGAGCCCGTGGTGCGCGAGAGGAGGCTCGAGCGCCAGCGGGACCTGGAGGTGGAGGTCCACGAGCGCCGAAGCCGCCTCACTCGCGAGAGGGAAGAGCGAGGCGCCCCCAGAGAAAAGCGCGAGGCCCACGATGGTCGTGAGTGTCGCGCCCGGGAGCCCGAAGACGATGCCAGGAGACGCCGTGAAGCCGTGAGGTACGAAAGGACGCGGGAGACCACCGAGGTCTCCGCAGAAGCGGACGTGGAGGTCCACCGCGTGTCCCGGGAACTGCAGCCTTGTGACGAGGGAGAACGGAGGGACCGCTCCCGGGAGTGCGAGGAACCAGAGGACGAGACGAGGATTTGCCGCGCACGAGACAGCGAAGAGCCCGTGGTGCGCGAGAGGAGGCTCGAGCGCCAACGGGACCTGGAGGTGGAGGTCCACGAGCGCCGAAGCCGCCTCACTCGCGAGAGGGAAGCGCGAGGCGCCCCCAGAGAAGAGCGGGAGGCCCACGATGGTCGTGAGTGTCGCACCCGGGAGCCCGAAGACGATGCCAGGAGACGCCGTGAAGCCGTGAGGTACGAAAGGACACGGGAGACCACCGAGGTCTCCGCAGAAGCGGACGTGAAGGTCCACCGCGTGTCCTGGGAACTGCAGCCTCGTGACGAGGGAGAACGGAGGGACCGCTCCCGGGAGTGCGAGGAACCAGAGGACGAGACGAGGATTTGCTGCGCACGAGACAGCGAAGAGCCCGTGGTGCGCGAGAGGAGGCTCGAGCGCCAACGGGACCTGGAGGTGGAGGTCCACGAGCGCCGAAGCCGCCTCACTCGCGAGAGGGAAGAGCGAGGCGCCCCCAGAGAAGAGCGCGAGGCTCACGATGGTCGTGACTGTCGCGCCCGGGAGCCCGAAGACGATGCCAGGAGACGCCGTGAAGCCGTGAGGTACGAAAGGACGCGGGAGACCACCGAGGTCTCCGCAGAAGCGGACGTGAAGGTCCACCGCGTGTCCCGGGAACTGCAGCCTTGTGATGAGGGAGAACAGAGGGACCGCTCCCGGGAGTGCGAGGAACCAGAGGACGAGACGAGGATTTGCCGCGCACGAGACAGCGAAGAGCCCGTGGTGCGCGAGAGGAGGCTCGAGCGCCAACGGGACCTGGAGGTGGAGGTCCACGAGCGCCGAAGCCGCCTCACTCGCGAGAGGGAAGAGCGAGGCGCCCCCAGAGAAGAGCGCGAGGCCCACGATGGTCGTGAGTGTCGCGCCCGGGAGCCCGAAGACGATGCCAGGAGACGCCGTGAAGCCGTGAGGTACGAAAGGACGCGGGAGACCACCGAGGTCTCCGCAGAAGCGGACGTGAAGGTCCACCGCGTGTCCCGGGAACTGCAGCCTCATGACGAGGGAGAACGGAGGGACCGCTCCCGGGAGTGCGAGGAACCAGAGGACGAGACGAGGATTTGCCGCGCACGAGACAGCGAAGAGCCCGTGGTGCACGAGAGGAGGCTCGAGCGCCAACGGGACCTGGAGGTGGAGGTCCACGAGCGCCGAAGCCGCCTCACTTGCGAGAGGGAAGCGCGAGGCGCCCCCAGAGAAGAGCGGGAGGCCCACGATGGTCGTGAGTGTCGCGCCCGGGAGCCCGAAGACGATGCCAGGAGACGCCGTGAAGCCGTGAGGTACGAAAGGACACGGGAGACCACCGAGGTCTCCGCAGAAGCGGACGTGAAGGTCCACCGCGTGTCCCGGGAACTGCAGCCTCGTGACGAGGGAGAACGGAGGGACCGCTCCCGGGAGTGCGAGGAACCAGAGGACGAGACGAGGATTTGCCGCGCACGAGACAGCGAAGAGCCCGTGGTGCGCGAGAGGAGGCTCGAGCGCCAACGGGACCTGGAGGTGGAGGTCCACGAGCGCCGAAGCCGCCTCACTCGCGAGAGGGAAGAGCGAGGCGCCCCCAGAGAAGAGCGCGAGGCCCACGATGGTCGTGAGTGTCACGCCCGGGAGCCCGAAGACGATGCCAGGAGACGCCGTGAAGCCGTGAGGTACGAAAGGACGCGGGAGACCACCGAGGTCTCTGCAGAAGCGGACGTGAAGGTCCACCGCGTGTCCCGGGAACTGCAGCCTTGTGATGAGGGAGAACGGAGGGACCGCTCCCGGGAGTGCGAGGAACCAGAGGACGAGACGAGGATTTGCCGCGCACGAGACAGCGAAGAGCCCGTGGTGCACGAGAGGACGCTCGAGCGCCAACGAGACCTGGAGGTGGAGGTCCACGAGCGCCGAAGCCGCCTCACTCGCGAGAGGGAAGAGCGAGGCGCCCCCAGAGAAGAGCGCGAGGCCCACGATGGTCGTGAGTGTCGCGCCCGGGAGCCCGAAGACGATGCCAGGAGACGCCGTGAAGCCGTGAGGTACGAGAGGACGCGGGAGACCACCGAGGTCTCCGCAGAAGCGGACGTGAAGGTCCACCGCGTGTCCCGGGAACTGCAGCCTCGTGACGAGGGAGAACGGAGGGACCGCTCCCGGGAGTGCGAGGAACCAGAGGACGAGACGAGGATTTGCTGCGCACGAGACAGCGAAGAGCCCGTGGTGCGCGAGAGGAGGCTCGAGCGCCAACGGGACCTGGAGGTGGAGGTCCACGAGCGCCGAAGCCGCCTCACTCGCGAGAGGGAAGAGCGAGGCGCCCCCAGAGAAGAGCGCGAGGCCCACGATGGTCGTGAGTGTCGCGCCTGGGAGCCCGAAGACGATGCCAGGAGACGCCGTGAAGCCGTGAGGTACGAAAGGACGCGGGAGACCACCGAGGTCTCCGCAGAAGCGGACGTGAAGGTCCACCGCGTCTCCCGGGAACTGCAGCCTCGTGACGAGGGAGAACGGAGGGACCGCTCCCGGGAGTGCGAGGAACCAGAGGACGAGACGAGGATTTGCTGCGCACGAGACAGCGAAGAGCCCGTGGTGCGCGAGAGGAGGCTCGAGCGCCAACGGGACCTGGAGGTGGAGGTCCACGAGCGCCGAAGCCGCCTCACTCGCGAGAGGGAAGAGCGAGGCGCCCCCAGAGAAGAGCGCGAGGCCCACGATGGTCGTGAGTGTCGCACCCGGGAGCCCGAAGACGATGCCAGGAGACGCCGTGAAGCCGTGAGGTACGAAAGGACGCGGGAGACCACCGAGGTCTCCGCAGAAGCGGACATGAAGGTCCACCGCGTGTCCTGGGAACTGCAGCCTCGTGACGAGGGAGAACGGAGGGACCGCTCCCGGGAGTGCGAGGAACCAGAGGACGAGACGAGGATTTGCCGCGCACGAGACAGCGAAGAGCCCGTGGTGCACGAGAGGAGGCTCGAGCGCCAACGGGACCTGGAGGTGGAGGTCCACGAGCGCCGAAGCCGCCTCACTCGCGAGAGGGAAGCGCGAGGCGCCCCCAGAGAAGAGCGGGAGGCCCACGATGGTCGTGAGTGTCGCACCCGGGAGCCCGAAGACGATGCCAGGAGACGCCGTGAAGCCGTGAGGTACGAAAGGACACGGGAGACCACCGAGGTCTCCGCAGAAGCGGACGTGAAGGTCCACCGCGTGTCCCGGGAACTGCAGCCTCGTGACGAGGGAGAACGGAGGGACCGCTCCCGGGAGTGCGAGGAACCAGAGGACGAGACGAGGATTTGCTGCGCACGAGACAGCGAAGAGCCCGTGGTGCGCGAGAGGAGGCTCGAGCGCCAACGGGACCTGGAGGTGGAGGTCCACGAGCGCCGAAGCCGCCTCACTCGCGAGAGGGAAGAGCGAGGCGCCCCCAGAGAAGAGCGCGAGGCCCACGATGGTCGTGAGTGTCGCGCCCGGGAGCCCGAAGACGATGCCAGGAGACGCCGTGAAGCCGTGAGGTACGAAAGGACGCGGGAGACCACCGAGGTCTCCGCAGAAGCGGACGTGAAGGTCCACCGCGTGTCCCGGGAACTGCAGCCTCGTGATGAGGGAGAACGGAGGGACCGCTCCCGGGAGTGCGAGGAACCAGAGGACGAGACGAGGATTTGCCGCGCACGAGACAGCGAAGAGCCCGTGGTGCGCGAGAGGAGGCTCGAGCGCCAACGGGACCTGGAGGTGGAGGTCCACGAGCGCCGAAGCCGCCTCACTCGCGAGAGGGAAGAGCGAGGCGCCCCCAGAGAAGAGCGCGAGGCCCACGATGGTCGTGAGTGTCGCGCCCGGGAGCCCGAAGACGATGCCAGGAGACGCCGTGAAGCCGTGAGGTACGAAAGGACGCGGGAGACCACCGAGGTCTCCGCAGAAGCGGACGTGAAGGTCCACCGCGTGTCCCGGGAACTGCAGCCTCATGACGAGGGAGAACGGAGGGACCGCTCCCGGGAGTGCGAGGAACCAGAGGACGAGACGAGGATTTGCCGCGCACGAGACAGCGAAGAGCCCGTGGTGCACGAGAGGAGGCTCGAGCGCCAACGGGACCTGGAGGTGGAGGTCCACGAGCGCCGAAGCCGCCTCACTTGCGAGAGGGAAGCGCGAGGCGCCCCCAGAGAAGAGCGGGAGGCCCACGATGGTCGTGAGTGTCGCGCCCGGGAGCCCGAAGACGATGCCAGGAGACGCCGTGAAGCCGTGAGGTACGAAAGGACACGGGAGACCACCGAGGTCTCCGCAGAAGCGGACGTGAAGGTCCACCGCGTGTCCCGGGAACTGCAGCCTCGTGACGAGGGAGAACGGAGGGACCGCTCCCGGGAGTGCGAGGAACCAGAGGACGAGACGAGGATTTGCCGCGCACGAGACAGCGAAGAGCCCGTGGTGCGCGAGAGGAGGCTCGAGCGCCAACGGGACCTGGAGGTGGAGGTCCACGAGCGCCGAAGCCGCCTCACTCGCGAGAGGGAAGAGCGAGGCGCCCCCAGAGAAGAGCGCGAGGCCCACGATGGTCGTGAGTGTCGCGCCCGGGAGCCCGAAGACGATGCCAGGAGACGCCGTGAAGCCGTGAGGTACGAAAGGACGCGGGAGACCACCGAGGTCTCTGCAGAAGCGGACGTGAAGGTCCACCGCGTGTCCCGGGAACTGCAGCCTTGTGATGAGGGAGAACGGAGGGACCGCTCCCGGGAGTGCGAGGAACCAGAGGACGAGACGAGGATTTGCCGCGCACGAGACAGCGAAGAGCCCGTGGTGCACGAGAGGACGCTCGAGCGCCAACGAGACCTGGAGGTGGAGGTCCACGAGCGCCGAAGCCGCCTCACTCGCGAGAGGGAAGAGCGAGGCGCCCCCAGAGAAGAGCGGGAGGCCCACGATGGTCGTGAGTGTCGCGCCCGGGAGCCCGAAGACGATGCCAGGAGACGCCGTGAAGCCGTGAGGTACGAGAGGACGCGGGAGACCACCGAGGTCTCCGCAGAAGCGGACGTGAAGGTCCACCGCGTGTCCCGGGAACTGCAGCCTCGTGACGAGGGAGAACGGAGGGACCGCTCCCGGGAGTGCGAGGAACCAGAGGACGAGACGAGGATTTGCTGCGCACGAGACAGCGAAGAGCCCGTGGTGCGCGAGAGGAGGCTCGAGCGCCAACGGGACCTGGAGGTGGAGGTCCACGAGCGCCGAAGCCGCCTCACTCGCGAGAGGGAAGAGCGAGGCGCCCCCAGAGAAGAGCGCGAGGCCCACGATGGTCGTGAGTGTCGCGCCCGGGAGCCCGAAGACGATGCCAGGAGACGCCGTGAAGCCGTGAGGTACGAAAGGACGCGGGAGACCACCGAGGTCTCCGCAGAAGCGGACGTGAAGGTCCACCGCGTCTCCCGGGAACTGCAGCCTCGTGACGAGGGAGAACGGAGGGACCGCTCCCGGGAGTGCGAGGAACCAGAGGACGAGACGAGGATTTGCTGCGCACGAGACAGCGAAGAGCCCGTGGTGCGCGAGAGGAGGCTCGAGCGCCAACGGGACCTGGAGGTGGAGGTCCACGAGCGCCGAAGCCGCCTCACTCGCGAGAGGGAAGAGCGAGGCGCCCCCAGAGAAGAGCGCGAGGCCCACGATGGTCGTGAGTGTCGCACCCGGGAGCCCGAAGACGATGCCAGGAGACGCCGTGAAGCCGTGAGGTACGAAAGGACGCGGGAGACCACCGAGGTCTCCGCAGAAGCGGACGTGAAGGTCCACCGCGTGTCCTGGGAACTGCAGCCTCGTGACGAGGGAGAACGGAGGGACCGCTCCCGGGAGTGCGAGGAACCAGAGGACGAGACGAGGATTTGCCGCTCACGAGACAGCGAAGAGCCCGTGGTGCGCGAGAGGAGGCTCGAGCGCCAACGGGACCTGGAGGTGGAGGTCCACGAGCGCCGAAGCCGCCTCACTCGCGAGAGGGAAGCGCGAGGCGCCCCCAGAGAAGAGCGCGAGGCCCACGATGGTCGTGACTGTCGCGCCCGGGAGCCCGAAGACGATGCCAGGAGACGCCATGAAGCCGTGAGGTACGAAAGGACGCGGGAGACCACCGAGGTCTCCGCAGAAGCGGACGTGAAGGTCCACCGCGTCTCCCGGGAACTGCAGCCTTGTGACGAGGGAGAACGGAGGGACCGCTCCCGGGAGTGCGAGGAACCAGAGGACGAGACGAGGATTTGCTGCGCACAAGACAGCGAAGAGCCCGTGGTGCGCGAGAGGACGCTCGAGCGCCAACGAGACCTGGAGGTGGAGGTCCACGAGCGCCGAAGCCGCCTCACTCGCGAGAGGGAAGAGCGAGGCGCCCCCAGAGAAGAGCGCGAGGCCCACGATGGTCGTGAGTGTCGCGCCCGGGAGCCCGAAAACGATGCCAGGAGACGCCGTGAAGCCGTGAGGTACGAAAGGACGCGGGAGACCACCGAGGTCTCCGCAGAAGCGGACGTGAAGGTCCACCGCGTGTCCCGGGAACTGCAGCCTCGTGACGAGGGAGAACGGAGGGACCGCTCCCGGGAGTGCGAGGAACCAGAGGACGAGACGAGGATTTGCCGCGCACGAGACAGCGAAGAGCCCGTGGTGCGCGAGAGGAGGCTCGAGCGCCAACGGGACCTGGAGGTGGAGGTCCACGAGCGCCGAAGCCGCCTCACTCGCGAGAGGGAAGAGCGAGGCGCCCCCAGAGAAGAGCGCGAGGCCCACGATGGTCGTGAGTGTCGCGCCCGGGAGCCCGAAGACGATGCCAGGAGACGCCGTGAAGCCGTGAGGTACGAAAGGACGCGGGAGACCACCGAGGTCTCCGCAGAAGCGGACGTGAAGGTCCACCGCGTCTCCCGGGAACTGCAGCCTCGTGACGAGGGAGAACGGAGGGACCGCTCCCGGGAGTGCGAGGAACCAGAGGACGAGACGAGGATTTGCTGCGCACGAGACAGCGAAGAGCCCGTGGTGCGCGAGAGGAGGCTCGAGCGCCAATGGGACCTGGAGGTGGAGGTCCACGAGCGCCGAAGCCACCTCACTCGCGAGAGGGAAGAGCGAGGCGCCCCCAGAGAAGAGCGCGAGGCCCACGATGGTCGTGAGTGTCGCGCCCGGGAGCCCGAAGACGATGCCAGGAGACGCCGTGAAGCCGTGAGGTACGAAAGGACGCGGGAGACCACCGAGGTCTCTGCAGAAGCGGACGTGAAGGTCCACCGCGTCTCCCGGGAACTGCAGCCTCGTGACGAGGGAGAACGGAGGGACCGCTCCCGGGAGTGCGAGGAACCAGAGGATGAGACGAGGATTTGCCGCGCACAAGACAACGAAGAGCCCGTGGTGCGTGAGAGGACGCTCGAGCGCCAACGGGACCTGGAGGTGGAGGTCCACGAGCGCCGAAGCCGCCTCACTTGCGAGAGGGAAGAGCGAGGCGCCCCCAGAGAAGAACGGGAGACCCACAAAGAGGAGGAAAGGACGAGCCTCTACCAAACAGTTGATGTTGACAGCGGAGACCTCTGTCCCCCCGGGGAAACTTCATGTCTTACCGACATGAGGGTCCGTTATATACCTGCTGAACCTGACATACAGCCAGAGGTTCAGGTCCTCCCTGGTCCCTGCGAGCCTCAGACCATCGCGTACCTGA
>NW_026109873.1:0-9000 GCF_013377495.2 Cygnus atratus
GCGGGAGAAACAGGAAAGACCTTGACACTGCGTAAGCAATGTTCAGCAACAGCTAAAACATCAGTGTAACACTAATCAAGACTGTTTTCATCACAAATCCAAAACATAGCACCATATGAGCCACTACTAAGAAAATTAACTCTATCTCAGGTAAAAGCAGCACACAAGCCAAACTTTCCCTGCACACAAACAGTGGGATTCAACAATTGTTTTTATCCCTGTGTGTCCTCGGGCCTGATTTGGTGGGTGTGTTCTGACTGGAACCACATTTTCTGGCCCCCAAAAGGACACAGACACACACTGTCCCCCACCTTGCAACGTCCACACTCTCCTGTATCTTTTAAAGCCAGAGCCAGTTAGAATGTTGATCCTTCTCAGGCCTCTCCACATGGTGCCAGCTTTATACGTCTGTTTTGTATCTCACTTGGTTGTCTGCTTGACTATTTTAAATTTCTGGGTTTGCCTAATTGGTCCTCCTATAGAAGCTGTTCCTTGCATCTGGTCATCTTCATCACCTTTGGAATGTTTTCTGCTCCTTCTGCGCCCTTTTAAAAATGGGAGGAATCAGACTGTGAGTGGTATTCAAAATGTCATCACACTTCTGATCACAATGCAGTGGAGTGATCGTTGTCTCTGTTGTGCCCACTCATAATTCCTTGCAAAATCAGTTTGACTCTTTTTATTTTGCCTTTTGCTACGACTGCTGAGATGTGAGCTGATGTCTTCACGCAGTTATCCAGCACATGTGGAAGAGCTTGCTCCTGACCAGTAATCGTCAGCTTAGTGTCCACCCGTTTGTATGTGACACTGCGTTATGTTCCCCCAAGTGCCTCTTTTTAACTGTACTGAATTTTGTATGCTATCTTTAATGTCTGTCTGTTCAGTGCCATTAAAGCCTTCTCTGGTTCTTAGGCATCAGTCATTGGCCTTACTGCCTGGAATGGTATTATTTCATCAGGAAACACTGCGCACCTTCCCGCTCAGCACCTCTTCAGGTTGCTTTATGGATAGCTTGGCAGCACAGACCACTCACAGATAACTCCTCCTTCGTTCTGTGTCTTTGAGGATTATTTAGACAGGCGAGAAGGTTCCTTCTTATCCCATGGCTTCCTCTCTCTGCCAAAACCTTTGTTGGGAGACCTTGCTGAAAGGGTTTGGGAATCCCCATGGGTTTTATTGCATGGGTCTCCCCATCCACAGGCTTATCTACCCTTTCAAAGGATTCTGTGCTGATCCCGATATAAGGTGGACTTGAACTTAACAGGGTTCATCTCTTCGGAAGGGCACAACAGTCTTCACAGTCCCCCAACCCCATCTAACCAAATTAATGAAGCAAACATACTGGAGGCTAAAGAGCACCTTATATCAGCTTCCCAACAAAACATAAACTCTGTCAGTTATCGGCCCTCCACAAATCCGCCTTCCAAAGTGGCTAGCTAAAAGAGCAGTTCACACCTGACATTGTCTAGGTTAACTGTTTTGTTGCTTGCTGCACAACTGGAAGGCGATTGAGGCGCTGTATGGGCAAACATAACACCAGAGGTTTGGGACCAAACCGTAAGCAGGCTGAACTGGAAGAAGTCACTATCAGGAACTACTATTGTGATTTCTCTGCCTTTGAATTGCCACTTGCAATCTTGCCCCAGTCCCTAAGTGATATAGAAGGGATGAGCCATCGGGAACTAGGGGACAGAAAGCTGTACCGTGATGTTGGTATACAGAGGCTATAACCAAAACTGCGCCCAAAAACAAATGATGATACAGACCTAACCAGTAAAAAGAGAAGCAGATGACAACTAATGCTCATGGTGGGTACGTGAAGTAATCTACAGACTTTATTCCCTATGTATGCAGGGGGCTACAAATCCCAATTATGGAAGAAGTGACAGAGGGTTCACATTTTGTGCATCCCTCAGGCCACTTTGCTGCCACACGACATCCTCACTCTTCCTCTTCTATCTTCTTGCCATGAAACTCCCGGCTCTTCGCTCGGAGCTTGTTGACCTGCGACTCTGCAATGTCGGCCCGCTCCTCGGCTTCTTCCAGCTCGTGCTGGATCTTGCGGAATTTGGAGAGGTTGACATTGGACAGCTCCTCCTGTGTGGGGAGAGGGAGTTGGTGGTGAAGAGCCCAGGGCAGGGGTTTCACTCCTCATGCGTCTGGGCCTTGAGGGGCTCTGGTGATTACGCGGAGAAAGCACAGACCTCCTGTCTCCTACCTACCACTGCTGACCCAGAAACCTCTCAAAGAGCTCATCATCCTCCCTTATTCAGGACCCCACTGTTGCAAACTGCACCTGTACTGTGTCACTCTTGAGGAGCAATTCTGTCACGTGGTGTTCTCATTTTGTGTGCTTATTCTCCCACTACTCGGTGCCCAATTTTCCATGTGGTTTATTAGGTTGAGAAAGACTCAGAAACCCTGTGCTGTTACCAGCGTCAGAGATTCACGAGCTTCTCAGTCAATGGACGAGGCCCTCAGGAATTTTGGTCTGACTTCCTGAATCAAACAGGCAGCAGAATAACCCTTGGTTCATCCCTGAGTGCAGCATGGCCAGAAGAAGGCGAGGCCTGCTGACACGGGAATGAACCACGTGGCCAAGACTGTTGTGTCTTTGGAGTTACTTTCATGCCTCTTTCCTTGTATTCGTGCTCATCTCAATGACTGTGCTGCCCCGATGGAAGGGTGCTCATGGCCATTCTCCAAGCAATACTTACAGCCTCCTCAGCTTGTCTCTTGTAGGATTTCACCTTCATCTGCAGCTTGTCCACCAGATCCTGGAGCCTGAGGATGTTCTTCCGGTCTTCCTCAGACTAGAGTGGTTGGTAAGCAGGAAAGAGAGAGAGTTGGTTTCCCCACGCCACCAGAAAACGTCCTCTTGGAGTTCACGGAAAAATGCTTTGGCTTTCTGTGAGAAGGGTGCGTCAGCACAAAGACGCCTCCTGCCTTACCTGGTAGGTCAGCTCCTTCACCCTCCTCTCGTACTTGCGCACACCCTTCACGGCTTCAGCACTGCGCTTCTGCTCAGCATCTACCTCCCCTTCCAGCTCCCGCACCTGCAATGAGAAGCCCATGTTTGGAGCTTTCCAGGTGGCTCCCTTCATGACATGCTCGCTTGTGCACAAATACCATCCCTACGCACCCTGGCCTCCAGCTTCTGGATTTGCTTCTTGCCTCCCTTCAGTGCCAGCTGCTCAGCCTCATCCAGACGGTGCTGCAGGTCTTTCACCGTCATGTCCAGGTTCTTCTTCATTCTCTCTAGGTGGGCACTGGTGTCCTGTTCCTTCTTCAGCTCTTCCGCCATCATGGCCGCCTGGAGAGGCAAAGCAGCAAAGCCAGGTTGGGGCCGAAGACATTTTGGGGGAGGATACATCCACCATCCTCAGTGACAGAGTGCCCCAACTCACATCTGTGATGGCCTTCTTGGCCTTCTCTTCAGCATTGCGGGCTTCCTGGATTGTCTCCTCCATTTCACCCTGAATTTGCACGATGTCTGTTTCCAGCTTCTTCTTGGTGTTGATCAAGCTGGTGTTCTGTGCAACAGGAAGGATAGGATTTGTACTGTCAGATCTAACAACTCCACATCAAGAGTTGGGAGTGAGAGTAATGTTTATGCAAGTCTTTAATTTAAAGGATTCAAAGGTCCTCTTTAAAGCCCTAGCGGCAAACCAGACGTGTGCCTGGCTGGACTGGTCATGTCACAGCTTTGCTCTTCAAATACGTACACGGTAAGATGCATAGCAACTAGCAAGATACATAGCAATCTCATTCTATGTTATCTCCTGTGGGTGGGATTCATTTCCAGCAAAGTATCCGACCTGGGTATGGAGGAGCTGCACACGCTCGCTTGCATCCAGAAGCTCCTGCTCAGCCACTTTCCTTGACCGCTCCGTCTGCTCCAGGGCTGCCCGCAGCTCCTCAACTTCAGCCTGTAAAAGGTTTGCTCTGCGCTCCACCATGGCCACCTGTTCCTTCAGGTCTTCCTGCGTCCTGAGAGCATCGTCCAAGTGTATTTGAGTATCCTGTAAGAGAGGAAAGAGAGATTATGAGGTGGCTGATCACTGCAGCACTGTTGGACAGAGACATCAGAGACATTCCCTGCTCTTTTAATAAATTATTTGTACAGTTATGATGTTGGTGTAACATGAGGCAAGATAGATGCCTGCGTGCACATACTTTGGTTTATACCTTGAGCACTGCCTGTGTGTTTCTCAGGTTCTTTTGTGCCTCTGCAGCCACACGGTTGGCATGGCTCAGCTGGATCTCCATTTCATTCAGGTCTCCCTCCATCTTCTTCTTCAGCCGCAGGGCTTCATTCCTGCTCCTGATCTCAGCATCCAGGGTGCTTTGCATGGACTCCACAATTCTGAGGTGATTTCTCTTCAGCTGGTCGATTTCCTCATCTTTCTCTGCTATCTTCCTGTCAATCTCAGACTTGACCTGGTTGAGCTCCAGTTGGAGGCGCAGGATTTTCCCCTCTTCATGTTCTAGGGAGGCCTGGACAAGTTAGTAGGAACAGTGAATAAAACTATGGCTTGCTTTCTAAGTAATCTCTAATACAATACCACGTGAAATACAGTTTGGCTTTCCTGCCACATCTGCGGATTTCTGTTCCCATTCTTTCAGTCTGGACACCGTTCATTAGCACTTTGTACCTCAGCTTCCTCTAGGGAGGCTTGGATTTCAGATTTCTCCTGCTCAATCTGCTTCTTGACTTTCTCCAGCTCGTGGATCGCCTTTCCTCCCTCTGCAATCTGCTCCGTGAGGTCAGAAATCTCCTCTGTAGGGAAGGGTGAAACAAGGCATGGTCAGACATAGGGCATAAAGGGAAGGGCCCTCACACACCAGGGTGACAGGTCTCTTCTCATCACTGCAGGCACACACCCGTGTGGAGTGGTGGGTGGACAAGCTTGGGGGAAAGCCTGGCCAGCAGCAGAGGGCTAGGGACTTACGCTGCAAGTTCTTGTTCTCACGCTTCAGCGTTTCCAGGTGGTCCAGGGACTCCTCATAGGCATTCTTCATCTTAAAGAGTTCCGTGCTGAGAGAGCGAGACTCCTTCTGGGAAGCTTCCAGCTCAGCCTGTGTTTCCTCATACTTCTGCTTCCACTCTGCCAGGATCTGGGCAGATCAACAGGGTGTGAGTATGGATGTGGCAATTGTGAAGGAATGCTCTGCCCAGGAAGCACAGGGCCAGGGGCCAGAATACCTTGTCAAAGTTCTTCTGCTTCTTGTCCAGAGCTGCGCAGGCAGCATTTGTTCGCTCCACATCAATCATCAGGTCTTCCACCTCGTTCTGCAGCCTCTGCTTTGTCTTTTCCAGGGAAGCACATTTGGCGTTGACAGCTTCAACGTGTTCCTCTGCATCCTGCAGGCGCTGTGCCAGCTTCTTTCTGGGAGGAGATGATCACGGCTTCAGGTTAGAGAGTAAAGGGTAGCCAATTTTATAAGATTCACAAGAGGGCACTTGCCTGCTTAGGGGACTTAGTTCCTTGAGCTGTCCACAGTATTTATTCTGTCCAAGGCAGCATGCAGCCTAAAGGGCCTATCGCATCTCTGCCCTAGCACCAACTGAGTATTCAGACTGTCTTAGCTCTTCTAACACCCTAAGGGCAAGTTTGTCCTCCCAGTCTGAACTTTTTCCACAGCACGCTTTTCATCTTTCTCCCTCTCTGCCCTCTACCACAAAGAGAGTATATTGATGCCTTCATCCCATCCCTATCTTGACCCATCCTCAAAGACTCCTTCCAAATACCCTTAGCAATCTCAGTCTTCTCCACTCATTCAACATCCCACTTCCCACGTACTTGGCCTCCTCCAGCTCCTCCGTGCGCTGAATAGCATCCGTCTCATATTTGGTTCTCCACTGGGCCACTTCGCTGTTGGCTTTGGACAGGGCACGCTGCAGCTCACCCTTGGCTTCCTGCTCCTCGTCATACTGTTCCCGGAGCAAGTCACAGTCGTGGCGAGCAGACTGCAAGGCGTGGGCCAAGGCGTTCTTGGCCTGTGGGGACACCGGGATTAGTAACCTGGATACACATCTTGAGATGCATCTTGACAGTGAAATTGTCATGCACAGGAGAACTGCCCCAGGGAAAGGGTGGGTAAACTCTGATGAGAAAAATGTATAGCTGGGAGATGATGAATCCCTCATAAATGTGTGCTAGAGGATTAGGATGTGTTAGTGAAAGGTGGCCAGGGGACACTAATCTCTTGTTTCTGTAAATGTGCCTACAAATGTGTGTTCATGCTGTCTTGGAGGGCATCAGAATCTCATTAAGGGCTTGTGGATGACTTCCTCTAGCATCAAAATCACTACGGTTCCTTCCCTGTGTGTTGTGATGAGTATAACTCATGCATTTCTGGGTGATGTGGCTTGCAGGAAGTAGGGCACTTCCAGACCTTTATTTCTTCCTCTAGATGTCTCTTCAGTTCCTCAATCTGTTGGGTAAATCCCTGCTTGCCCCTAGACAGCTGAGAAATCAAAGCATCCTTTTCTTCCACCTGGCGTGAATATTCACCTGGCAAGTGAAAAATAAATAAATAAATAAATAAAGTTACACTAACAGTAGAATCATAGAATCATTTAGAAAGACCCATCAGATCATCAAGTCCAACCATGATGTAACACTATAGTGAACTACCAAGTTCACTACTAAACATTATCCTGAGCAACACATCCATTCATCTCTTAAATATCTCCAGGAATGGAGACTCTACTACTGCCCTAGGCAGCCTGTTCCAGTGCCTAACCACTCCTTCCACGGAGAAATTCCTCCTGACATCTAGTCTAAACCTCCCCTGATGCAACTTGATGCTATTTCCTCATGTCCTATCACTTGTCACCTGAGGAAAGAAACCAGCACCCACCTTGCTACAACCAACTTTCAGGTAGTTGTAGAAAGCCGTGAGGTCTCCCTTCATCCCCCTTTCTCAAGACTAACCAAACCCAGTTCCCTCAGCTGCTCCTCACATGTCTTGCATGTCTTGCTTTCCAGTCCCTTCACCAGCTTCTTTGCTCTTCATATTCCAGGAACTCAGTATGTTCTTTGTAGAGAGTGGCCCAAATCTGAACACCGTATCTGAGATGTGGTCTCACCAGTGCCGAATACACAGGCACAATCGCTTCCCTAGACCAGCTGGCCACGCTGTTTCTGATACAGGACAGGATGACATTGCTGCCCACCTGGGCACCCTGCTGGCTCATGGTAAGACAGCCGTGGACAAGCACCCCCAGATACTTTTCTGCTGAGCAGCTTTCCAGACACTCTTCCCCAAGCCTATATTGCTGCACTTGGTTGTTGTGACCCAAATGCAGCATCCAGCACTTAGCTTTGATGAATACCATAAAATTGGTTGCAGCCCATTGATCTTGCCTACCCAGATCGCTCTGCAGAGCCTTCCTGTCCTCAAGCAGATCAACATTCCTGTCCAGCTTGGTGTTGTCTGCAAAATAACTGAGCGTGCACTCAGTCCCCTCAACCGAGATTGTTGATCAAAATGTTAAACAAAACTGTCCCCAATACTTAGCCCTGGAGAACGCTGTAAAGCCCTGTAATCTGGGGTTGCTTTGAGACGTTAGCCCAATTCTTCCTTTGCACCATGGTGTATCCTCCTGATTTTCAGGTTCTGCCATTGCACCTCAGGACTGAGGATGTCTCACCTGTTTCTGTCTGCAGACGAGCTCTCTGAGTGTTGAGGTCATTGATCATGCGCTGATTCTGCTCCTCCTTAGTTTTGATCTCACTCAGCTGGTCTTCCAGAGTGCGGCACATCTTCTCCAGATTTGCCTAGGTATCAAAAACAAAGAAGGAGAGGAAATGAACACCTGGACTCTGTCTAATTCTCACAGCAGGATTCTTATATGAGAGTGCGACTAGTAGATTCAGGCTATGTGCTGTACCTTGGCCCTGTGAATTCTACTGCAATTCTTTACCTTGGCTTTGGAGACAGACTCCATGTTACTGGCCAAGTCATCTATCTCCATCTTCAGCTCACTCTTCTCCTTCTCCAGCTTCTGCTTGACTCGTTGCAGGTTGTCGATCTGCTCCCCAAGCTCAGCTGTGCTGTCTGCGTGCTTCTTCCGCAGGGCGGCAGCTGTGGCTTCGTGCTGCAGCGTGGCCTCTTCGAGGTCACGGCGCATCTTCTGAAATTCTGCCTCACGCTTCTTGTTCATCTCAATCTGAGCTGCTGTAGCCCCTCCTGCTTCTTCCAGGCGCTCGCTGATCTCCTCCAGCTCCCTGGAGAGGTCAGCACGGTGCTTCTCTGCTTTTGCCCGAGAGGTTCGCTCTGCCTCAATTTCCTCCTCCAGTTCCTCGATACGGGCCTGGGGAAAATGCAAGACCCTTCACACCCATGCCCTCCTTGTACTGATGTCTTTCTGAAGGGTGGAGGGCAAGGACCAGAGACTTGCCTGCAGCTCCTTGATCTTCTTCTGCAATTGCATGCCCAGGGCTTGCTCATCTTCAATTTTGCTCTGGATCTGGCTGATTTCAAAGTCTTTCCTTTGCACAAAGCATACAGAATCACAGTGTTAACACCTGAATAAAACTACCTAATAAATGCACCTGACCCACACTCAGGTTTCTCACAACCACACTTACTTTTTCAGTTTCTCATCCAGCTGCTGCTTATCATTTTCCAAATCCATTATGCTGTCATGGGCCAGCTTCAGGTCTCCCTCAAGTTTCCTCTTAGCCCTTTCAAGGTCCATGCGCAGTTTCTTCTCTTGCTCCAGGGACCCTTCCAGCTAAACACAACAACACCATTAATGCCAGGCAGGTCGAACTCCATACCTGTCCTGTCTTGCTGGAGGCACGTGTGCTTACATCATCCACTTGCTGCTCCAGCTTGGTTTTAGCTTTGGTCAATGTATTGACTTTGTCCTCTTCGGCCTGCAGGTCATCCAGTGTCTGCTGGTGGGCCTCTTGGAGGGCTTTCTTCTCTTTTGTCAGCTTGGCTATGGTCTCATCCAGGGATGCCATCTCCTCTGTGAGGTTTTTC
>NW_026109874.1:0-8562 GCF_013377495.2 Cygnus atratus
AGAACAACCATTACAGAGCTTCCACTTCAATACAGAAGGAGGAATTATGTAAGTATTTATAGAATGGATGCAGACCTGGTTGCAAATTGCTAACATTTGACTAAGTTTACTTAAGTCTAGTGTTAAGATTGACTTTTTATCTAGACACCTTAAACAGTGCTGGTACTAAGATTTAAGGCCATGCTAGGCGTACTGATTTTTGTCACAATAACAGCAAATCTGACTGAAACAAAGTCATGATTTTCTCAGATTGTTATCTGCTGTCCAAGATGCTCTCATTTCCAAGATTTGTAACACGTTCCAGGGAATGGACACATAACACATTCCAAAACAAATACTCCTTCAGTTACTTACAGTGGGTCCAGAGGAGGGCCACAAAGATGATCAGGGGTTGGAGCACCTCTCCTACGAAGACAGGCTGAGTTAACATTATTTAGGCTAAGGAAAAGAAGGCTGTGGGGAGACCTTATAGTGGCCTTCCTGTATTTAAACAGGGCCTACAGGAAAGATGGCAAGGGACTCTTTATCAAGGAGTGTAGTGATAGGACAAGGAGTAATGGTTTTAAACTAAAAGAATCATAGAACCATAGAATGGTTTGGGTTGGAAGGGACCTTAAAGACCGTCTCATTCCAACTCCCCTGCACTGGGAATGGACATGTTCCACTTGACCAGGTTGCTCAAAGCCCCATCCAACCTGGCCTTAAACACTTCCAGGGATGGGGCATCCACAGCTTCTCTGGGCAACCTGTTCCAGTACCTCACTATCCTCTGAGTAAAAAATTTCTTCCTTATATCTAATCTAAATCTACCGCTTTTTACTTTAAAACCATTACCCCTTGTCCTATCACTACATTCCCTGACAAAGAGTCCCTCTCCATCTTTCCTGTAGCCCCCCTTTAAGTAGGCCGCTATAAGGTCTCTCCAGAGCCTTCTCCAGGCTGAATAACCCCTTGTCTCTCAGCCTGTCTTCATAGGAGAGAGGGTAGGTTTAGATGCAAACTCTATTGCAACCCACTAGTCCTCCTCTAGGGGAGTGTTTTCTGTGCTTTCTTTAGTGAGTTTCCATCTAATAGGTAGTATCCTACGGGGGACAAAACTCTGCTCTTCCTTTTGGAACAAAACAACCACAGGAAGTAAAGTACTTTTGTTTGAGTAATAGATGCTGAATTTGATTGCCATAAATTGTCTCTTGACCTGAGATACTTACAAGATTTACTTGAATAAGCTTCCACAGAAGTAAGGATTTCAAGATCTAACCAAAGTTCTCTATTTTCTAAGCTCACAAGTGCTTTTCTGAAGTGCTTTACTCTTTTCTGATCTCTCTGGAGGCCAAGAAACAACCTTTCAGGACTGGACCCTAGATGAGAGGTTATATAACTGAGATAACATGGAAGAAGATAGGATATATGAGTCCACACTGGCTAATATCTGTTTTTGGCTTTATCAGACTCCATCACATAATTGTAGATTCTTTCATTTTGATTTATATGACCAAAATTCCAAATTCAGATATTCTATGGTCAAGTCCTAGTGAAGTAATATCTGTTTAGAGATCGGTCTTCTTCACAGAGGGTTGCAGATGGCCTGTACCTGTTTTTGCTTAGATAATTGTACAACAATTAATTTCTCTGCCAGGATGAAAACAGAACTGGAATCAAAGAAATAAAATCAAAGATCTGCCTCCGCATCACCAAAGCAAAGAAGCAGATCACAATGCAAGACGTCAATGAAGAGGGATAAAAGCTACAGAGAGCATAAAAGGTCATTAAAATCACCAGCTCATTCATGAAACACTAGAGACTGCTTCAGTGAACTTTGTGGAAAAAGGTTGTCATCAGCCATCTAGAGTAAACCTGGGGTCTGCTGAGTGCAAATCAGTAAATAAGAACAGGCCACCATTTGTAGTCAGACATATAAGTCCTAAAACTGTTGCACTGCAATAATAAGAAGGATTTTTTGTTAGTATTAATTTGAGCATTTTTGTCTATCCAATCTTGCACTACTGGATCAGCAACATGGTGAAGAAATTCAATAGCAACAAATTTGAAAATAGAAGTGCTTTTTTGTTCAGTATGTAATTGTCCCATTCAACTCATTGACAGCTGGTGAAAAACAGATCAACCAGTTAACATTCAGGAAATGGAAGAGATACTACTAATGAAGAATTGAATGATCATAGAATTATAGAACAGCTTGGGTTGGAAGGGACCTTAAAGATTGTCATGTTCCAACCCACCTGCCATGGGCAGGGATGCCACCCACTAGATCAGGTTGCCCAGGGCCTTGTACAAGCTGGTCTTGAACACCTTCAGGGCTGGGGCATCCACAACTTCTCTGGGCAACCTGTTCCAGTGCCTCACCACAAAGATATATTGATATATTTTATAAGATATATTTTTATATATAATTTTATATATTTATATAACACACACATACGTATTAGATATAAATTTATAAAAATATATTTTATATATAAAGACATATTTAGATATTAGAAAAATTTAATAAATTTTACTCCTCCCCTTTTCTTTTGGACATGTATTAATCTGTTTCTTTAATTGGTAAGGGATCAAAAACTTTTTTTAATTTTTGAGATTCTCCTTCTCCCTACTCTTGAAATCTCTGGGACTGGTTGTTCTTACTGGCAGGCCAATAAACTGAGGAACTTGAGGATATGGCAGTGATCGTCAGTCCCTGTGATTCTGCTTTTTATCCATCAGCATCTTTTGTTAGACATTGAAGTTAGTGAAAAGTGTTTATTGGGTTTCATCAAGAAACCTTTGCAGTTAGCCAGTAGGGTGTTCCACCTGAATTCTTTGAAACACACAAAAAAAATATTAGAACAAAAATTATTAGAACAGAGTTTATCTGATTATTTGCCTGGTTGAGGGAGAGGGAAACAGATAGTGTTTTCCTCAGGTGATCAGTACTTCCAAACTAAAGTAGCAGCTATTTGGAGTAACATGGGTTTGCCCAGGTCCTGGTCTTATGATTCACTTTCCTATTCCACTGTTCATATCTTTTACTGAACCTATATTTAAAAGTCGTATGTATTTTAAGTGTTTTAACAAATATTTTAATCTGTGACAGGTTATATTTTGTATAATCCAGTCTTGCATAAGAATCACAAAATCATTCAGCTTGAACATCTGGAGGTGATTTAGTCCAACCCTCTCTCAAAGTAGGTCATCATAGAATAGCTTGGGTTGGAACGAACCTTAAAGATGATCTAGTTCCGACTCATCTGCCATGAGCAGGGATGCCACCAACTCGATCAGGCTGCCCAGGGCCCCATGCAACATGACCTTGAACAGTTCCAGAGATGGGACATCCACAACTTCTCTGGGCAACCTGTTCCAGTGCATCACCACCCCCATGATGAAGAATTTCTTCCTAACATCTAATCTAAATCTCCCCTCTTCAAGTTTAAAACCATTACCCTTGACCTATCATTATCTGCTCATGTAAAAAGTCACTCTCCACCCTTTTTATATAAGCCCCCTTTAGGTACTGGAAGGCCACTGTAAGTTCTTCCAGAAGCCTTCTGTTCTACAGGCTGAACATTCCCACCTCTCTCAGTCTTTCTTCAAAGGAGAGGTGCTCCAGCCCTATGATCATCTTCATGGCCCTTCATGGCCCTGCTCTAACAGGTCCACATCTTTCTTGTGCTGGGGGCTAGCTGTTTAAGCTGCTTAAGGCCTTGTGTGGTTGGGTTTTGAATATTTCCTAGCACAGAAATTTCATAGCCTCTCCTGGCTGACCCTCCTCATAGTAAAAAATGTCCTTTTATCTAGGTGGAACTTACACTATTTTTTTGTCTTTTCAGTAGGCATCTTTGAGAAGAGCTTGGCTCAATCTTCTCTACATCCTCCCATTAGATAGAGACAACAATAAAATCTCAGAATTAGAAATTCATTTCAGTTGGAAGGTACTCTTGAGATCATCTAATCTATTCCATCCCTGCTCAAGCAGTGTCATCTCGAGCAGATTGCCCAGGACCATGGCCAGTTGGGTTTTGAATATCTTCATGGATGGAGACTCCTCTCTCTCCTTGAGCAACCTGTTTGACCAACCTCATAGTAAAACAGTCTTTTCATGTGTTCAGATAGAATATAATATTTGTGGATTAGTGTCCATTGCTTCTTGTCTTTTCTCTAGACACCACTGAGAAAAGCTTGTCTACCTCTTCTTCATTCTCACATCCCACGTTTGTACATATGAAGAAGATACTCCTAAGACTTCTCTGCTCCAGGCTGAACAGTCCCAACTCTTTCAGACTTTCTTCATATGAAAGATGTTCCATCCCCAAATAATGATTATCTTCTGCCTCTTTGCTAGGCTCGTTAAAGTGTATCTAAATCTGTCTTTCACTGGGGAAGCTGAAACAGGACACAGTAGACCAGGTGTGGCCTCACCAGTGCTGGGTAAGGAGGAAAGAGCACCTCCCTCCACATGCTTGTAGTGGGCTTCCTAATGCAGCGCAGGAGTCTGTTGGCTACTTTTGTCATGAGGTTGCATTGCTTGCACACATCAGCTTGTCCAATAGGACCTTAAGGTTCTTCTCTGCAGAGGTGTTCCCCAGACAGTTGGCCCCCAGCCTGGCATTATTATTTGTATTTCTCCTTGTTGATCTTCATGATATTTCTATGAGATGAGTTCTTCAGTCTGTCAGAGTGCCCCTGAAAGGCAGCACAACCATCTCATGTAATAACCATGCATCCCAGTTTTGTGTTGTCTGGGTGCTTGCTGAGGGTGCATTCTGTGGCACTGATGAAGATGTTAAACAATACTGGACCCAGTGTTGACACCTGTGCTACACCAAGAGTGACTTGCTTCCAACAGAACTTTGTGCCCAGCTGTTCAGCCAGTTTTCAGCCAGTTTCATGAGTAAGGAGCTCCTTACTCATTCATGGAGGCCTTTGTTCAATTTCCTACATGTTGAGATGGACCTTCCTTAAGTTTGGAGCAGATGGTCCTTGAATATCAACCAACTCTTGTGGAGCCCTCTTCTCTCCGGGACAATATTCCTGTTTTGTTTTGTTTTAGTTATTTTATTTTATTTTATTTTATTTTATTTTATTTTATTTTATTTTATTTTATTATTTTATTTATTTTATTTTATTTATTTTATTTTATTTTAATTTAATTTAATTTTATTTTATTTTATATTTAATTTAATTTAATTTATTTTCCTCCAAGCAGATTGCTGAAGAGGCAAACTCAGATCTTCTGAAATCCAGGGTTGTGGTCCTGGTTTTTGTCTTAATACCTCCTCTCAGGGTGCTGAACTTCAAGATCTCGTGGTCACTGCAGCCAAAGATGACCTCAACCTTCTTATCTGCAACCAGTTCTTCCTAGGTTATAAATATCAGGTCTAGGAGACCATTTGTACTTGTTGTCTCCTTGACTGCCTATACTAGGAAGACGTAATTGCTGTAATTGCTGCAGTCTGGAAATCTCCTAGGTCGCTTGAGCCCTGCTACATTGTCCTTCCAGCAAAAATCAGGTTGGTTCATGTGCTGCAGGAGGACCAGGGCCTGTGAAGTCAGGCTTCTTCCAGTTGTTTGAAGAAGGCCTCATCTACTTCCTTCAGCCTCCTCAGTTCTCTTAGCCTTCCTTTGTATGACACACATGCTTCAGCCCCATGTACATTCCGATGCACCTCTGCTGGCCTCTCCCATCTGGCAATCTCCGTCTTACCTGCCGGGTCCTGCACCTGGGATGGGGCAACCCTGGCTATATGTACAGACTGGGCGATGAGATGCTGGAGAGCAGCCCCACAGAGAGGGATCTGGGGGTCGTGGTTGACAGCAAGCTGAACATGAGCCAGCAGTGTGCCTTGGCAGCCAGGAGGGGCAACCCTACCCTCGGGTGCATCAAGCACAGCATCGCTAGTCGAGGGAAATGATTGTCCTGCTCTACTCTGTGCTGGTGCATCCTCACCTCGAGTACTGTGTGCAGTTCTGGGCACCACAGTACAAAAAGGATGTGAAACTGTTGGAGAGTGTCCAGAGGAGGGCTACGAAGATGGTAAAGGGACTGGAGGGTGTCCTGGTTTCAGCTAGGATAGAGTTAATTTTCCTCCTAGTAGCTGATAGAGTGCTATGTTTTGGATTAGGATGAGAAGAGTGTTGATAACATGCTGATGTTTTAATTGTTGCAGAGCAGTGCTTACACTAAGCCAAGGACTTTTCAGCTTCTCGCTCTGTCCTGCCAGCGGGCAGGCTGGGGGTGCAGCAGGATCTGGGAGGGGACAGACCCAGGACAGCTGGCCCAAACTGACCAAAGGGGTATTCCATACCATCTGACGTCATGCTAAACAATATATAGGGGTGGCCAGCCAGGGTGGGGGGGCCGGGGATAGGCTGGGCATTGGTCAGTGGGTGGTGAGCAATTGCATTGTGCATCACTTGTTTTGTACACATTATTATTAGTAGTACTATTATCATTATTATTATTACTTTTTTTTTTTTTCTGTCTTAATAAACTGTCTCTATGTCAACCCACAGGCTTCATTTTCCTGTTTCTCTTCTCCATGCCAGAGAGGGAGGGGGGAGAGTGAGCGAACGGCTGTGTGGTGCTTAGCTGCTGTCTGGGTTAAACCACAACCGAGGGGAAGATGTATGAGGAGTGGCTGAGGTCACTTGGCCTGTTCAGCCTGGAAGAGGCTGAGGGGAGACCTCACTGTGGTCTACAGCTTCCTCACGAGGGGGAGTGGAGGGACAGGCGCTGACCTCTTCTCTCTGGTGACCAGTGATAGGACCTGAGGGAATGGTGTCAAGCTCCGACAGGGGGGAGGTTTAGGCGAGACATCAGGAAGAGGTTCTTCACTGAGAGAGTTGTCACGCACTGGAACAGGCTCCCTGGGGAAGTAGTCATTGCACCAAGCCTGTTGGAGTTTAAGAAGAGTTTGGACTGTGCACTTAGTCACATGGTCTGAATATTTGGGTAGACCTGTGTGGTTCCAGGACTTGGACTCAATGATCCTTGTGGGTCCCTTCCAACTCAGGATATTCTATGATTCTATGATGATATTGGAGAGCCTAAAATTGGACCAAGTCCTCCAGGTGTGGTCTCCCAAGTGCTGAATGGAATTAAACGATTACTTTCTTTAACCCACTAGCTGCAGTCTAACAGCCTAGGATGTGGCTGGGCTTCTTTGCTGAAAGGCCATACTGGTGGCTCAGGTTCAGCCTGCTCACCAAATCCCCCAGGTCTTCTGCAAAGCTACTTTCTAACAAGACAGCACTCAGTCACTACTGACTCTTGTATGGGGTTAGACCATCCCAGGTGCATGAGCTTCCATCTACCTTTGCTGGACTCCGCAAGACTCCTGACGGTCCATTTGTGCAGCCATTTGAGGTCTCTCTGCCCTCTGGCATATCAAATGCCCCTCCCAGCATGGTACTGTCTGGGAACTTGCCTGGGTGCACTTTGCTGTGTTCTTTATGATATTTAGAAACAGTAACTGTTGTTTGCTGTGTATTGATCATCGAACAGAATCACAGAATAGTTTGGGTTGGAAGGCACCTTAAAGATCATCTCATTCCAACTGCCCTGCAATGGTCAGGGACACCTCCCACCAGACCAGGATGCTCAAAGCCTCAGCCAGCCTAGCCTTAAACACTTTCAGGGATGGGGCATCCACAGCTTCTCTGGGCAACTGTTGTGGTTTAGCCCGGCTGACAGCCAAACACCACACAGCCGTTCGCTCACCCTCCCCCCTCCCTCTCTGGGATGGGGGAGAGAAACGGGAAAGTGAAGTCTGTGAGTTGAGATAAAGACAGTTTATTAAGACAGGGAAAAGAATAATAATAATAATAATAATAATAATAGTATTAATAGTAATAATGTGTACGAAAGAAGTGATGCACAATGCAATTGCTCACCACCTGTTGATCGATGCCCAGCCTATCCCCGAGCAGCCGGCCCCCCACCCCGGCTAGCCACCCCTATATATTGTTCAGCATGACGTCAGATGGTATGGAATACCCCTTTGGCCAGTTTGGGTCAGCTGTGCTGGGTCTGTCCCCTCCCAGCTCCTGCTGCATCCCTAGCCTGCTCGCTAGCAGGACAGAGCGAGAAGCTGAAAAGTCCTTGGCTTGGTGTAAGCACTGCTCTACAACAATTAAAACATCAGCATGTTATCAGCGCTCTTCTCATTCTAATCCAAAACATAGCACCCTGCCAGCTACTAGGAGGAAAATTAACTCTGTCCTACCTGAAACCAGGACAGCAACCTTCAGGGATGGGGCATCCACAGCTTCTCTGGGCAACCTATTCCAGTGTGGCACCACACCCTGAGTAAAGAATTTCCTCCTAAAATCTAGTCGGAATCTACTCTCTTTTAGTTAAAAGCCATTACCCCTTGTCCTATCACTACATTCCCTGACAAAGATACTGTATTCCCTCTCCTGCTTTACTGTAGGCCCCCCTTTAGGTATTTGGAAGGCTGCTGTAAGGTCTTTCCAGAGACTTCTCCAGGCTGAAGAACCCCATCTCTCTCAGACTGTCTTCATAGGAGAGGTGTTCTGGCCTGCTGATCATCTTCATGGCCCTCT
>NW_026109875.1:0-8000 GCF_013377495.2 Cygnus atratus
ACCTTTTCTTCCCAAAACACCTCACAGCTCTGCAATACCCAGAAAGAAGACACAGGCTTGTGCACACTCATGGAGAGCTTGAGCAAAACTTACACTCCAACATTACTGTCTGGGCTATTTCAGCCTCGCCCTGCAAGGATAAGTAGTACCTGTAACAGTACTCACCAGGCTTTACACAAAGCTTTGTTCCAGCTCCAAAGGTGAGCCTCTCCCAGTCAGTAACTATCACAGCAACAAAGGCCATTATGCAAACGCTCTCATCTCCCCAAAACAAGGAAGCCCTTCTTATGGCTGGCAAACACCCTTCCCAGCAACACACAGGTCACCCTTTCCCAAGGACATGCAGACCTCAAGATGAGCTTTGCTCCAACCACCCAAAACCTCATTAAACACTGCACCCAGGGCGCTCTCAGAGCCTGCATGGGGAGAGAAGGCATTTCAACTCTGCAAAGGTGAAGGTAAAGATGAAAATGGAACAAGATCTGTAGCAAGAGTCCCATATGGAACACCTATGGAAAGCTCCACACTCACTTGGTTGGACGGACAGCCTGGTTCCTGAGCCAAAGGTCAACTTGTAGTTCCCATAGTCACACAGCATTTCCTCCCATTACAAAAAGCCCAGCTCGCTTTGCCATCAAAGGCAAATCCCTACCAAGGAGTAAGGAAGCCACTCTGACAGTGCCAAGGGAAGGAAAGATCCAGGCGTTTAAGGGAGATTAGGTGCCATAAAAAAATGCAAGCAGCCCAGGGCATTGGGACATGTGGGAAAACCAAGTCCTAGGGATGCCTGCAGAATAGCCCAGTTGCATTTCCAAACTTCTTCCCCCCCAAAAAAAATGAAGAACAAGGCAAAAGGGAAGCAGCTCTGTTTTTCTGTGCAATTTTCTGCATACCTGGAACAACTGAAAGCACAGTTCCTTTTCCAAAAGTGACTTTGCCAAGATCGTATGCACTGTGGCACGTCTCATTACAAAAATGTCTCTGCCAGCCCTGCATGTGATCTCAAGCACAAGGCACCTGGACTCAGGCCACAGCAGAGCTCCCTGACACAACAGGCTTTAGCGAAGGGCCACTACCTGCAAGAAAGGAAAATTCATTCCCTAGCTCACTTGCACTTTTCAGAGGAGCGTTCCATGCCGCATTTTGTAATTATTAAGCCCCACGAGAGACAACTCTCACCTACAGTAATGCTTGCCCAGAATCAGGGGGACCATGTGTGTGGCACTGCATTTGTGCACAAAGCATGTGGAAAACCATCACGTCAGGCAATCCATGCGTTTCACAGGCAGATGTGAGATGATAGGACTGCTGCTTCTGTCATGAGCCAAAGCCTGTCCTGAGGGAAAGCACATCACGATTAGTCCCGCAGCTGCAGAAGCACAAGGTTTGAGAATCGCAGCAGACTGAGGCACATTCAGATAGCAGCTCATGAACGGCTCTGTAAGAGCCTTGAAAAATGCATTTGGTCAGCAACTACGCAAGCTTAAAAAACAAAAAAGCCAGTGGAAGGCAGGCTCCTGGTAGCCTCCTTTGCTACAAAGGGCTACCGTGAGCTCAGTGCTTGTACACACAATGTTTTACAGTCAGTGACCTTCTATCACGGAATCTCATCTTTCCAGCTCCTGCATTATACACACAGAGTTTTCTCCTGCCTCAAAACCCCAGGACTTGGCTTGGGACCCTGTCCGGCTGAGCATGGGCTGTCTATGGCCACAAAGAAACCACCCCTGACATACCTTTGTAAATAGCTTTTCCTCTGTTTGAGGAACAAACTTCTGCTCTGCCACATCTACTTCCCACAGCACCTTACAGCTCTGCCATACCTAAAGAGAAGGCACAGGCTTGTGCACACTCACAGGGAGCTTGACCAGAACTTACACTCCAACATTACCGTCTGGGTTACATCTGCCTTGCCCTGCAAGGTTAAGTAGCAGTAACTGTACTCATGAGGCTTTACACAAAGCTTTGTTCCAGCTCCAAAGGTGAGCATGTTCAAGTCAACACTCACAGCAACAAAGGCTCATTACCCAAAGGCTCTCATCTCTCCATAACATTGAAGCCCTTCATGGCTGGCAAAGACCCTTCCCAGGTCACCCTTTCCCAAGGGCATGCAGACCTCAAGATAAGCTTTAATCCATCCACCCAAAACCTCATTAAATACTGCACCCAGGGCACTCTCAGAGCCTGCAACGGGAAAGAAGGCATTTCAGCTCTGCAAAGGTGAAGTTAAAGGATGGAAATGGAACAACATTTGTAGCAAGAGTCCCATATGGAACACCTATGGAAAGCCCCATACTCACTTGGTTGGATGGACAGCCTGGTTCCTGAGCCAAAGGTCAGCTTGTTGGTGCCATAGTCACACAGCATTTCCTCCCATTACAAAAAGTCCAGCCTGCCCCCACTGGAGAAGCACCACCTCTCCCCAGTCCCTGCTTCCCTGTCCTGACAAACTTTCTGCTGATCAACAGCTTGTAGAAGAGGAAGGGAAGTCTGAGGAATAAGGGCCCAGCTGAGCTCAGCTGAGGAAAGCCCATGAGCACCCAAGGGGCTGTCAGAGCCAGGAACAAGCCTGCTCTACTCAGCTACATGTAACTCCTGGGGGACTTGGAAAGGGCTGTTAGGATAGCGGAGCAAAAGAAATACCCCGAGCTGGAAACTAGTTGTAGTCATGTGTTCCTGCATGACCGAAAGAGAACAAGAACTGTCAGCGGGAAGCAGAATGAGGAAACTCACAGGCTTATTGAATCAAGGCCTCTGCGGCTACCAGAGCGCTCACCATGAAAAACCGTGCTGATTTCACCAGTCTACCTCTGCTTTTCTGATGCTAGCTCACAGCCACAACTTGTTCCACAAGGTGGAGCAGAAAAAGACTTTCAAACTTGCTTGGATTTATCCTTAGATGAATTCCACCACCAACGCTGACTTGGTTGCCAAAATTGGCTATACCCGCTTGGCCTTCACAACAAAAACCCTGTAAGCCATCTCTCCTCTTTGCTAGTTTATACTTATACAAGTCATTGCTTGCTGGCTTCCCATTTCTTTTAAAAGAGTCACTGGTGGTCACCCCTTGCAGCTCTGGCTGAGATGACCCCTGAGTGCATCCTTGTGCCACGTAGAGAAAAGATGCAGGAATTGTGATCACAATTCCACTTTCTGACCTGCAATAAAAAGCAATAAAAGCAGACATCATCCCCTCGTCCCTCCTGCACCCTAAGCACGTCTTCAACATGTCTCTTTTGTCGAAGTAGGGAAGGCAGCTTTCCTATCCTTACTCATTCAGGCTGGTTTACACCTACCAGGTTTCACCACCAGCTGTGTCCCACTTCCAAAGGTGACTTTCCAGGTGGATGTTGAAGTCACACAGTGACACATCCACTAGCAAAAACCCCCTGCAAGCCTTACTCCAGGAAACAGCACCAGATCTCCCACAGAGATCCACAAAGGGACAACAGATGTTACCCTTGCCACCTGCTCCCCCTCTAAATTAGGATGTCTTTCCAGTCACCTTCTTCTGACCTCTCCAGGCAGAAACTATCATGAAACACGTGAAGTGGGAAATCTGACCTTGGACCCAGGTGGACAGGTAAGAAAACAGCCACCACCCTCTGTGGGGATTAACAGAGAGCTCCTTGCCCAAAAGACTTGTCCAAAGGCGGGCCTTGTGTTCCTCTGTCTGTAGTTCAGCCAGCACGCTAAAGGCTTTACGGCTATACAGCAACCACATACAGCAGAGGGAAGCTCTGAACAGACAGTGTGACCTCAGAAAGGTCAGTAGTGGAGGATTAACCTCATTAAATACTGCACCCAGGGAACTCTCAGAGCCTGCAAGGGGAGAGAAGGCATTTCAGCTCGACAAAGGTGAACTGGAAGGATTGGAATGGAACAACATCTGTAGCAAGAGTCCCATACGGAACACCTATGGAAAGCTCCACACTCACTTGGTTGGACGGACAGCCTGGTTCCTGAGCCAAAGGTCAGCTTGTTGCCATAGCCAGAGCCACACAGCATTTCCTCCCATTACAAAAAGCCCAGTGAGCTTTGCCATGAGCTCACAGCAAAATCTGGGAGCCAGCGTAGAGCCACGTGTTCCAACGCAGACAAAGGGACAGCAGTCAGGGTCATGTTGGACCAACCTGACACATTCCCTTCAAGCAAAGCCAATTGCTGGAGGTGGTCACCTTCAGCGATCAAACAACCAGGCACCCTGCTGCTATCAGCCACCCAGGGAAATGTCTGGCACAAAGCAAAAAGCGCGGCCACATGCAGCACTTATGTGACCCAACAGAAAGTCCCATTGCATGGCCAAAGGCAGGCATGTAGCCAGCACCTCCCGTGCTCCCACAGCAACCCCTCAATCCACCAAAACCTTGCCAACCTCTTGGAGAAGAGCACTCACTTGGTTGGACAGACAGCGTCATCCATGAGCTAAAGGTCAGTTTGCCCTTTGCAGAGCCATAGCCACACAGCATTTCCTCCCATTACAAAAAGCCCAGGCAGCTCCTGGAGAAGTGGCACTTTGCCCCAAGGTTGAGCATAGCTGTGCAAAGGCTAGCTGGGGCAACAGCAGGATGGGATGAGGCTGAAGGATCCTAGGCCACAAGTGAAGGTTAATAGTCTGGCTTTGTGGGATGTAATAGGGCCCAAAACTAAGAGGCAACCCCAAAACTATCTCTACCCCTGTCCTCACAGTACTGCCCGGCTGTATGCTGGGTTTCTATGACAAAGGAAAAGACACTTTGGTTTTCAGTGCAATTTTCTGCTTACTTGGTACAACTGAAAGCACAGTTCCTTTTCCAAAAATTGCTTTTCCCACATTGTACACACTGTGGCACGTCTCATTACAAAAGTGTCTGCCAGTCCTGCACGTGATCTCAAGCACAAAGCACCTGAACTCAGGCCATGGCAGAGCTCCCTGACACAACAGGCTCAAGTGAAGGGCCACTACCTGCAAGAAAGGAAAATCCATTCCCTAGCTCACTTGCACTTTTCAGAGGAGCGTTCCATGCCGCATTTTGTAATTATTAAGCCCCACGAGAGACAACTCTCACCTACAGTAACGCTTGCCCAGAATCAGGGGGACCATGTGTGTAGCACTGCTTCTGTGCACAAAGCATGTGGAAAACCATCACGTCAGGCAATCCATGCGTCTCACAGGCAGATGTGAGATGACAGGACTGCTGCTTCTGTCCCGAGCCAAAGCCTGTCCTGAGGGAAAGCACATCACGGGTAGCCCCACAACAGCTGCAGAAGCACGAGGTTTGAGAACTGCAGCAGACTGAGGCACATTCAGATAACAGCTCATGAACGGCTCTGTAAGAGCCGTGAAAAATGCATTTGGTCAGCAACTATGCAAGCTTAAAAAAAAAGAAAAAGCCAGCAGAAAGGAGGCTCCTGGTAGCCTCCTTTGCTACAAAGGGCTACTGTGAGCTCAGTGCTTGCACTCACGGTGTTTTACAGTCAGTGACCTTCCATCACGGAATCTCAACTTTCCAGCTCCTGCATTATACACACAGGGTTTTCTCATGCCTCAAAACACCAGGAATTACCTTGGGTACCTGCCCGGCCTGGGCTGTCCATGGCCACAAAGAAACCACCCCTGACATACCTTTGTAAATAGCTTTTCCTCTGTTCCAGGGACAAACTTTTGCTCTGCCACCTTTTCTTCCCAAAACACCTCACAGCTCTGCAATACCCAGAAAGAAGACACAGGCTTGTGCACACTCATGGAGAGCTTGAGCAAAACTTACACTCCAACATTACTGTCTGGGCTATTTCAGCCTCGCCCTGCAAGGATAAGTAGTACCTGTAACAGTACTCACCAGGCTTTACACAAAGCTTTGTTCCAGCTCCAAAGGTGAGCCTCTCCCAGTCAGTAACTATCACAGCAACAAAGGCCATTATGCAAACGCTCTCATCTCCCCAAAACAAGGAAGCCCTTCTTATGGCTGGCAAACACCCTTCCCAGCAACACACAGGTCACCCTTTCCCAAGGACATGCAGACCTCAAGATGAGCTTTGCTCCAACCACCCAAAACCTCATTAAACACTGCACCCAGGGCGCTCTCAGAGCCTGCATGGGGAGAGAAGGCATTTCAACTCTGCAAAGGTGAAGGTAAAGATGAAAATGGAACAAGATCTGTAGCAAGAGTCCCATATGGAACACCTATGGAAAGCTCCACACTCACTTGGTTGGACGGACAGCCTGGTTCCTGAGCCAAAGGTCAACTTGTAGTTCCCATAGTCACACAGCATTTCCTCCCATTACAAAAAGCCCAGCTCGCTTTGCCATCAAAGGCAAATCCCTACCAAGGAGTAAGGAAGCCACTCTGACAGTGCCAAGGGAAGGAAAGATCCAGGCGTTTAAGGGAGATTAGGTGCCATAAAAAAATGCAAGCAGCCCAGGGCATTGGGACATGTGGGAAAACCAAGTCCTAGGGATGCCTGCAGAATAGCCCAGTTGCATTTCCAAACTTCTTCCCCCCCAAAAAAAATGAAGAACAAGGCAAAAGGGAAGCAGCTCTGTTTTTCTGTGCAATTTTCTGCATACCTGGAACAACTGAAAGCACAGTTCCTTTTCCAAAAGTGACTTTGCCAAGATCGTATGCACTGTGGCACGTCTCATTACAAAAATGTCTCTGCCAGCCCTGCATGTGATCTCAAGCACAAGGCACCTGGACTCAGGCCACAGCAGAGCTCCCTGACACAACAGGCTTTAGCGAAGGGCCACTACCTGCAAGAAAGGAAAATTCATTCCCTAGCTCACTTGCACTTTTCAGAGGAGCGTTCCATGCCGCATTTTGTAATTATTAAGCCCCACGAGAGACAACTCTCACCTACAGTAATGCTTGCCCAGAATCAGGGGGACCATGTGTGTGGCACTGCATTTGTGCACAAAGCATGTGGAAAACCATCACGTCAGGCAATCCATGCGTTTCACAGGCAGATGTGAGATGATAGGACTGCTGCTTCTGTCATGAGCCAAAGCCTGTCCTGAGGGAAAGCACATCACGATTAGTCCCGCAGCTGCAGAAGCACAAGGTTTGAGAATCGCAGCAGACTGAGGCACATTCAGATAGCAGCTCATGAACGGCTCTGTAAGAGCCGTGAAAAATGCATTTGGTCAGCAACTACGCAAGCTTAAAAAACAAAAAAGCCAGTGGAAGGCAGGCTCCTGGTAGCCTCCTTTGCTACAAAGGGCTACCGTGAGCTCAGTGCTTGTACACACAATGTTTTACAGTCAGTGACCTTCTATCACGGAATCTCATCTTTCCAGCTCCTGCATTATACACACAGAGTTTTCTCCTGCCTCAAAACCCCAGGACTTGGCTTGGGACCCTGTCCGGCTGAGCATGGGCTGTCTATGGCCACAAAGAAACCACCCCTGACATACCTTTGTAAATAGCTTTTCCTCTGTTTGAGGAACAAACTTCTGCTCTGCCACATCTACTTCCCACAGCACCTTACAGCTCTGCCATACCTAAAGAGAAGGCACAGGCTTGTGCACACTCACAGGGAGCTTGACCAGAACTTACACTCCAACATTACCGTCTGGGTTACATCTGCCTTGCCCTGCAAGGTTAAGTAGCAGTAACTGTACTCATGAGGCTTTACACAAAGCTTTGTTCCAGCTCCAAAGGTGAGCATGTTCAAGTCAACACTCACAGCAACAAAGGCTCATTACCCAAAGGCTCTCATCTCTCCATAACATTGAAGCCCTTCATGGCTGGCAAAGACCCTTCCCAGGTCACCCTTTCCCAAGGGCATGCAGACCTCAAGATAAGCTTTAATCCATCCACCCAAAACCTCATTAAATACTGCACCCAGGGCACTCTCAGAGCCTGCAACGGGAAAGAAGGCATTTCAGCTCTGCAAAGGTGAAGTTAAAGGATGGAAATGGAACAACATTTGTAGCAAGAGTCCCATATGGAACACCTATGGAAAGCCCCATACTCACTTGGTTGGATGGACAGCCTGGTTCCTGAGCCAAAGGTCAGCTTGTT
>NW_026109876.1:0-8000 GCF_013377495.2 Cygnus atratus
ATGAGTCTAAGAGTATTTTCAGTGCGAGAGCATCTGTTGCAGGAAGTTACTGTGATATCTTCCAAAATCCATTTGATTTTATATCGCTCAGAAAGTAGTCTGCAAAACACAGTCAATTCAGCTGATTGAGCACGTGACATATGTGCTTATGAACTGGAAGTTGTTGCCAAAGTAGAGAAAAAGCTCTTTTTTGATCATTAGTTCCAGAGGAGAAAGACCAATACATTGGCAGACACAGTCCTCACACACACAGACTGACGGGTGGATTTCTTTCTTGTATAACAAGGCTGCCTCAACTAGGAGTCTGATCGGGGATAGCCCTCGAGCTAGCCCTCCCTTAGGAATTCCTGGGCATGGCCTGAGAGGTAGCATTTGCACAGGTCCATTCTCAACAGGCGGTTTGGGTGCCAGCACCCATTTGTGACGGTCAGGGCCTTTCATAGCGTAAGCATTTGTCTGTTTGGCAACGTCATCACGTTGACGACTCATCCTGAGTTTTGGATTCACTAGAGCCTGCAGATCTCCTTTTCCTGGCTGAGCATATCTATATTTTGGTGTCTATTTTTAAATTCCCCTGTGCACTGCTGTGCTTGTACGTTGTCAAATTTCTCCCTATGGATTTGAGAGCTATGCTCCAATTTGCCCATTTAATTTTCTACCCTTCTATTTTTCATTCTGATGCTGCTCTCTAAAATCCCCGTGTTATTTCCAGGGAGTGTAAAATCATCATAGTACCATGTGACTATCATAGTCATTAAGCTGGGGTAACAGGCAGTGAGTGGTATGATGGCTCGGCCGCAGAAGGCCTGATGTCCTTGTGTCTCCTGTCACTGAAGCTCGGCACTGCCTAGCAGACTTTGCTGGGCAGTTCCTTTCCATACTTGTATCTGTCAGTACTTTGACCACTGGCTGATGAAGATCAGTACCCTGAGTGAGCAGCGTACTTGCTCCTCCTTAGGAGTTTCTTCAGATCCGTAAAGGTGGAGCACAACACAGGTATACCAGCCAGGGGAATGCGTGTGTAACAGCAGTACTCTTGGACCACTGCACTGCACTTGGACCACCAGCACGGAAGCAGTGGGAGGTACCTGTTGATCCTGGCACTCAGCTCTTAAGAGCGGGTGCCTGTGCTTAGTATAAAGGTTGATTTTATTCCATCATAGTCACTAGAAACTCGTGGTTTTCCCAGTGAGCTGTGTTCCCTGGAACATGGAGCTGACTAGAGGGAGGTGAGGGGCAGAATGCCCTCTTCGCACTGCGGCCCTGTTCTGCTTTTGTGTGCGACCAGTGAAGGTCTGGGTGTGTCTTGCTTAGGCTCACAGTGATACCACGCTTGCTATTTCACATTCTCTCCACTGGGACAATTATTACGACGATCTCTATTGTTTTGGTCAGGGAGCCAGTGTGAAAGTAGTCTGTGGGAGTGAATCTAATACGCTTTGCCATGCAGAAGGCTTTCCCTGATGCAGCTGCTCTGTTCCTGATAGGGTACCATGTGGCAAGAGAGGCCGGTGAGAACCCAGGGTCTGGGTTGACTTCACCCCCTTCTCTTTTTGCCATGAGGGAGAATTGTGCCCAAGTGAATCTTTCTGAGAGAAGAGCAGCGTCTGCCTTCTTAGAGCATGGTGCAGTTGCCTACTTCTAAAATTGACCCAGGTTCAGAAGCTAGGGAGGTACACACCCTGAGTTAGCCTATTCTCAGCTCTCACGCAGTAGCTTTGCAGGGCAGTGTGCCTCAACATCAGCATGCTGGGACTCTTTTGGGGGGGCTAAAATGACCCACTTCCCAGGAGCTCCACTAGCAAGCCTTCTTTTGAAATGCTGTGGGAATTCAAGCTCTGAAGATTTTAGGGACCAGCTGCCTCAAACTTGGGTGCTGTGGTCTATGGCTGGGGACTGCTGACCACTGAGCAGGTGATGATCACTCCCCAGACTTCCCTTGCACCGCCCTCTTGCCAGAGCATGCAGTGCGGGGAATGAAGCCCCCAAGGCAATTGCCATCTTAGCTACTGCCCAAATTGACAAGGATAAGATCTGAAGAAGTGTGTAGGCTTCCAAAGAGACAGCCGTACAAAGAACGGGCATGTAAACGCAGCAGAGTGATGCAGAAGCCTACCTCCCCCTTCTTTGCTTCTGTCTGTGAAACACAATAGGCACACCACATTTCTGGCTAATGCTCCCATGTGTTTCTTAGCCTCGGACAGTCCAGTAGTGCCATTACTGTAGCCAGCTGCTGTGAGTTAGCCCTGGCAGGCAACTAAACACCACACAGATGCTTGTTCACTCCCCCCACAGGGGAATGGGAGAGAGGATTGGAAGGCTAAAAGTGAGGAAGCTTGTGGGTTGAGATGAAGACAGTTTAACAGGTAAAGCAAATCTGAGTGTGCAAGCAAAGGAAAACAAAGAATTCATTCACTGCTTCCCATCAACAGGCAGATATTCATCCATTTCCAGAGAAAGCAGTGCTTCATCATGTGTAATGTTTACTCAGGAAGACAAATGATGTAACTCTGAATGTCCCTGCTTCCTCCTTCTTTCACCGAGCTTTCATTGCTGAGCATGCCATTATATGGCATGGGACGTCCCTTTGGTCCATTGGGGTCAGCTGTCCTGGTTGTTTCCTATCCCAGCATCTTGTGTACCCCAGGACTACTTCCTGGCAGGGCAGCGGGAGAAACAGGAAAGACCTTGACACTGCGTAAGCAATGTTCAGCAACAGCTAAAACATCAGTGTAACACTAATCAAGACTGTTTTCATCACAAATCCAAAACATAGCACCATATGAGCCACTACTAAGAAAATTAACTCTATCTCAGGTAAAAGCAGCACACAAGCCAAACTTTCCCTGCACACAAACAGTGGGATTCAACAATTGTTTTTATCCCTGTGTGTCCTCGGGCCTGATTTGGTGGGTGTGTTCTGACTGGAACCACATTTTCTGGCCCCCAAAAGGACACAGACACACACTGTCCCCCACCTTGCAACGTCCACACTCTCCTGTATCTTTTAAAGCCAGAGCCAGTTAGAATGTTGATCCTTCTCAGGCCTCTCCACATGGTGCCAGCTTTATACGTCTGTTTTGTATCTCACTTGGTTGTCTGCTTGACTATTTTAAATTTCTGGGTTTGCCTAATTGGTCCTCCTATAGAAGCTGTTCCTTGCATCTGGTCATCTTCATCACCTTTGGAATGTTTTCTGCTCCTTCTGCGCCCTTTTAAAAATGGGAGGAATCAGACTGTGAGTGGTATTCAAAATGTCATCACACTTCTGATCACAATGCAGTGGAGTGATCGTTGTCTCTGTTGTGCCCACTCATAATTCCTTGCAAAATCAGTTTGACTCTTTTTATTTTGCCTTTTGCTACGACTGCTGAGATGTGAGCTGATGTCTTCACGCAGTTATCCAGCACATGTGGAAGAGCTTGCTCCTGACCAGTAATCGTCAGCTTAGTGTCCACCCGTTTGTATGTGACACTGCGTTATGTTCCCCCAAGTGCCTCTTTTTAACTGTACTGAATTTTGTATGCTATCTTTAATGTCTGTCTGTTCAGTGCCATTAAAGCCTTCTCTGGTTCTTAGGCATCAGTCATTGGCCTTACTGCCTGGAATGGTATTATTTCATCAGGAAACACTGCGCACCTTCCCGCTCAGCACCTCTTCAGGTTGCTTTATGGATAGCTTGGCAGCACAGACCACTCACAGATAACTCCTCCTTCGTTCTGTGTCTTTGAGGATTATTTAGACAGGCGAGAAGGTTCCTTCTTATCCCATGGCTTCCTCTCTCTGCCAAAACCTTTGTTGGGAGACCTTGCTGAAAGGGTTTGGGAATCCCCATGGGTTTTATTGCATGGGTCTCCCCATCCACAGGCTTATCTACCCTTTCAAAGGATTCTGTGCTGATCCCGATATAAGGTGGACTTGAACTTAACAGGGTTCATCTCTTCGGAAGGGCACAACAGTCTTCACAGTCCCCCAACCCCATCTAACCAAATTAATGAAGCAAACATACTGGAGGCTAAAGAGCACCTTATATCAGCTTCCCAACAAAACATAAACTCTGTCAGTTATCGGCCCTCCACAAATCCGCCTTCCAAAGTGGCTAGCTAAAAGAGCAGTTCACACCTGACATTGTCTAGGTTAACTGTTTTGTTGCTTGCTGCACAACTGGAAGGCGATTGAGGCGCTGTATGGGCAAACATAACACCAGAGGTTTGGGACCAAACCGTAAGCAGGCTGAACTGGAAGAAGTCACTATCAGGAACTACTATTGTGATTTCTCTGCCTTTGAATTGCCACTTGCAATCTTGCCCCAGTCCCTAAGTGATATAGAAGGGATGAGCCATCGGGAACTAGGGGACAGAAAGCTGTACCGTGATGTTGGTATACAGAGGCTATAACCAAAACTGCGCCCAAAAACAAATGATGATACAGACCTAACCAGTAAAAAGAGAAGCAGATGACAACTAATGCTCATGGTGGGTACGTGAAGTAATCTACAGACTTTATTCCCTATGTATGCAGGGGGCTACAAATCCCAATTATGGAAGAAGTGACAGAGGGTTCACATTTTGTGCATCCCTCAGGCCACTTTGCTGCCACACGACATCCTCACTCTTCCTCTTCTATCTTCTTGCCATGAAACTCCCGGCTCTTCGCTCGGAGCTTGTTGACCTGCGACTCTGCAATGTCGGCCCGCTCCTCGGCTTCTTCCAGCTCGTGCTGGATCTTGCGGAATTTGGAGAGGTTGACATTGGACAGCTCCTCCTGTGTGGGGAGAGGGAGTTGGTGGTGAAGAGCCCAGGGCAGGGGTTTCACTCCTCATGCGTCTGGGCCTTGAGGGGCTCTGGTGATTACGCGGAGAAAGCACAGACCTCCTGTCTCCTACCTACCACTGCTGACCCAGAAACCTCTCAAAGAGCTCATCATCCTCCCTTATTCAGGACCCCACTGTTGCAAACTGCACCTGTACTGTGTCACTCTTGAGGAGCAATTCTGTCACGTGGTGTTCTCATTTTGTGTGCTTATTCTCCCACTACTCGGTGCCCAATTTTCCATGTGGTTTATTAGGTTGAGAAAGACTCAGAAACCCTGTGCTGTTACCAGCGTCAGAGATTCACGAGCTTCTCAGTCAATGGACGAGGCCCTCAGGAATTTTGGTCTGACTTCCTGAATCAAACAGGCAGCAGAATAACCCTTGGTTCATCCCTGAGTGCAGCATGGCCAGAAGAAGGCGAGGCCTGCTGACACGGGAATGAACCACGTGGCCAAGACTGTTGTGTCTTTGGAGTTACTTTCATGCCTCTTTCCTTGTATTCGTGCTCATCTCAATGACTGTGCTGCCCCGATGGAAGGGTGCTCATGGCCATTCTCCAAGCAATACTTACAGCCTCCTCAGCTTGTCTCTTGTAGGATTTCACCTTCATCTGCAGCTTGTCCACCAGATCCTGGAGCCTGAGGATGTTCTTCCGGTCTTCCTCAGACTAGAGTGGTTGGTAAGCAGGAAAGAGAGAGAGTTGGTTTCCCCACGCCACCAGAAAACGTCCTCTTGGAGTTCACGGAAAAATGCTTTGGCTTTCTGTGAGAAGGGTGCGTCAGCACAAAGACGCCTCCTGCCTTACCTGGTAGGTCAGCTCCTTCACCCTCCTCTCGTACTTGCGCACACCCTTCACGGCTTCAGCACTGCGCTTCTGCTCAGCATCTACCTCCCCTTCCAGCTCCCGCACCTGCAATGAGAAGCCCATGTTTGGAGCTTTCCAGGTGGCTCCCTTCATGACATGCTCGCTTGTGCACAAATACCATCCCTACGCACCCTGGCCTCCAGCTTCTGGATTTGCTTCTTGCCTCCCTTCAGTGCCAGCTGCTCAGCCTCATCCAGACGGTGCTGCAGGTCTTTCACCGTCATGTCCAGGTTCTTCTTCATTCTCTCTAGGTGGGCACTGGTGTCCTGTTCCTTCTTCAGCTCTTCCGCCATCATGGCCGCCTGGAGAGGCAAAGCAGCAAAGCCAGGTTGGGGCCGAAGACATTTTGGGGGAGGATACATCCACCATCCTCAGTGACAGAGTGCCCCAACTCACATCTGTGATGGCCTTCTTGGCCTTCTCTTCAGCATTGCGGGCTTCCTGGATTGTCTCCTCCATTTCACCCTGAATTTGCACGATGTCTGTTTCCAGCTTCTTCTTGGTGTTGATCAAGCTGGTGTTCTGTGCAACAGGAAGGATAGGATTTGTACTGTCAGATCTAACAACTCCACATCAAGAGTTGGGAGTGAGAGTAATGTTTATGCAAGTCTTTAATTTAAAGGATTCAAAGGTCCTCTTTAAAGCCCTAGCGGCAAACCAGACGTGTGCCTGGCTGGACTGGTCATGTCACAGCTTTGCTCTTCAAATACGTACACGGTAAGATGCATAGCAACTAGCAAGATACATAGCAATCTCATTCTATGTTATCTCCTGTGGGTGGGATTCATTTCCAGCAAAGTATCCGACCTGGGTATGGAGGAGCTGCACACGCTCGCTTGCATCCAGAAGCTCCTGCTCAGCCACTTTCCTTGACCGCTCCGTCTGCTCCAGGGCTGCCCGCAGCTCCTCAACTTCAGCCTGTAAAAGGTTTGCTCTGCGCTCCACCATGGCCACCTGTTCCTTCAGGTCTTCCTGCGTCCTGAGAGCATCGTCCAAGTGTATTTGAGTATCCTGTAAGAGAGGAAAGAGAGATTATGAGGTGGCTGATCACTGCAGCACTGTTGGACAGAGACATCAGAGACATTCCCTGCTCTTTTAATAAATTATTTGTACAGTTATGATGTTGGTGTAACATGAGGCAAGATAGATGCCTGCGTGCACATACTTTGGTTTATACCTTGAGCACTGCCTGTGTGTTTCTCAGGTTCTTTTGTGCCTCTGCAGCCACACGGTTGGCATGGCTCAGCTGGATCTCCATTTCATTCAGGTCTCCCTCCATCTTCTTCTTCAGCCGCAGGGCTTCATTCCTGCTC
The DNA here is from genome assembly GCF_013377495.2 of Cygnus atratus. Taxonomy (NCBI): domain Eukaryota; kingdom Metazoa; phylum Chordata; class Aves; order Anseriformes; family Anatidae; genus Cygnus; species Cygnus atratus. The sequence continues at coordinate 6,992 of NW_026109876.1, forward strand.
CTGATCTCAGCATCCAGGGTGCTTTGCATGGACTCCACAATTCTGAGGTGATTTCTCTTCAGCTGGTCGATTTCCTCATCTTTCTCTGCTATCTTCCTGTCAATCTCAGACTTGACCTGGTTGAGCTCCAGTTGGAGGCGCAGGATTTTCCCCTCTTCATGTTCTAGGGAGGCCTGGACAAGTTAGTAGGAACAGTGAATAAAACTATGGCTTGCTTTCTAAGTAATCTCTAATACAATACCACGTGAAATACAGTTTGGCTTTCCTGCCACATCTGCGGATTTCTGTTCCCATTCTTTCAGTCTGGACACCGTTCATTAGCACTTTGTACCTCAGCTTCCTCTAGGGAGGCTTGGATTTCAGATTTCTCCTGCTCAATCTGCTTCTTGACTTTCTCCAGCTCGTGGATCGCCTTTCCTCCCTCTGCAATCTGCTCCGTGAGGTCAGAAATCTCCTCTGTAGGGAAGGGTGAAACAAGGCATGGTCAGACATAGGGCATAAAGGGAAGGGCCCTCACACACCAGGGTGACAGGTCTCTTCTCATCACTGCAGGCACACACCCGTGTGGAGTGGTGGGTGGACAAGCTTGGGGGAAAGCCTGGCCAGCAGCAGAGGGCTAGGGACTTACGCTGCAAGTTCTTGTTCTCACGCTTCAGCGTTTCCAGGTGGTCCAGGGACTCCTCATAGGCATTCTTCATCTTAAAGAGTTCCGTGCTGAGAGAGCGAGACTCCTTCTGGGAAGCTTCCAGCTCAGCCTGTGTTTCCTCATACTTCTGCTTCCACTCTGCCAGGATCTGGGCAGATCAACAGGGTGTGAGTATGGATGTGGCAATTGTGAAGGAATGCTCTGCCCAGGAAGCACAGGGCCAGGGGCCAGAATACCTTGTCAAAGTTCTTCTGCTTCTTGTCCAGAGCTGCGCAGGCAGCATTTGTTCGCTCCACATCAATCATCAGGTCTTCCACCTCGTTCTGCAGCCTCTGCTTTGTCTTTTCCAGGGAAGCACATTTG